>NW_003307548.1:790348-890455 GCF_000143455.1 Volvox carteri f. nagariensis | reverse complement strand
TGAAGAAACGCCGATCCGCTGGGCGAATAGGGATGTGGTAAAAGGCGTCCGCCAAATCAACCTTCACCATCCAGGAGCCCTCGAGGCCCATACGCCGCAGGGTGCGGAGGGTTTCGTACCGGCACTTGTAAGCTTTCTGCGCTACGTTCATCCTCTTCAGGTTGACGACCAAACGCCAAGAACCACTGTCCGGTTTCGGGACACAAAAGGCGTTCACCACATGATCAACCGCACGGGAGGGGTCTACCCGCGAGATGGCCCCGAGCGCCACCAGGCGAGGCTCCTCCTTCTCCAACCACCAACGGCTCTGCTCGTCTGTAGCAGGAAAACTTGGCAGGTCAAAAGCAGGCGGGGGGCGGTTACCTCGAAACTCCACCGGGACACCATGCTTCAAGACGTGCAATGTGCGCGCATCTGCTCCAATTGCCTTCCAAGCGGCCAGCCGCGCCGAGGCCCTAGCATGCAGGGGCACGGAGGTGGTGGACATATCGGACTACTCGTGCTGCCCCGGAAACTCCACGCCTGGGGTCGTAGAGCCCGTCGCCACGCGGAAGGGATGGGGCGAAGTGCCCACATAGCCACCACCGGTGTGGGCGGACGTCGAATTCCTGATCCGCTGAAGAGCAAACCTTCAGCGTCGCGCCCAAACCTCGGGGACGAGCTTGATGAAATGCGTCGTCAAGCGGACATTTAGTGTTGTAGCTGCAGGGGCAAGCTTGTTGGGTCCGGGGTGGGCGGGAGTTGTTGACCCGCTCCGGAGAAAGCAGGGGGCATAAACTGCGTCGCAGAAGCCCTCGAGGAAATGCCAGTCTGTGACATTCCAGTTAGCTATGTAGGATAACTGTGAGTTGCCTTCACCAGCGGAGTCATGCCTAGCGATACCGGGACATCCGCCGCCACTAGCACTACTAAAGGTGCTTCAATAAGGTGGGCTAACTCTATGGTGCTAGTGCTTATATTCTCCACTGCACTCTACCCGATGGGTCTCGCTGACGAGCCGAAGGCACAGCGGTATAGTAACAGAAAGCGCGCCGAAGGCGCGGGACCTGTTTTGTTGATCAGCGCGCGCTGAACAACAAAAACAAGATAAGCTAACCAGCTTAATGCGCGCAATAAATGACGGCCCTGAGGACACGGGCCGTTGCGAAACAGTTAGTCTAACAGTTACGCATTGGGCCTTACGCCCAACTAACCCAGCTTACTTAACGCAAGCTCGCAGTATTTACGCGGCCCACAAGACGTAGCCTGCATACCCCTAGCCGTGGGACAATTTACTGAATATTTAACTAGGATTGATTCAATATGTCATTCCTAGCGTGATAGGGTTGCTCATGGTCTTGGTGGACCATAGGTCAACCTCCGCAAGGGCACGTCTGGGAACCACATGATTGATGCAACCAGCGGCTGATGTAAGACATTTAATAATAGGATTTTCTTATATTTGATTTTCTCTAATACTTCTTGTAGTGGGATGGAGCCCTAGGGAGCATGCCCCAGCAGGGCTTTGCCGTTCATGACGTAACCAAGAATCTGTTTCAGGTTGCGCATCGCCACATCATGTGGACACTACCTATGGATGGTAGCTCGTAGATAGTTAAGCAATTTAAATTGATCTTTGGTTTACCTTGTAGTGGGGGGAATGGTGCCACCAGAGCGGGTGCCATTAATGCCAATTTTTGCCTGATAATGTGCCAATCCTCCAAAAGTTGTGAGCTTTCCCTAATACCATAACAGTGATTAAAAGGTTTTTAATTACAGAAAGGCTAGAAGTTTCAAGCCGTTCAGGTCTGGCCCTGCAAACTGAACCCACGTGACAATTTACTGCCCTGCCTTTTGGCCTCGCCGACTTTGCCGCAAGGGAGTACCAACCATTAAACGTCTCTATGGATATTGCTTTATTGCCTATGCGAGAAGTGTTATATTTCCATGGACGCGACTTCTTCATTAGACTGCCCGGCGCGTCATGGCGCTCACTTATCCCTATCCGAGCACACGGCCTTAAACGTTGTTCGTGGAATCGTTCGTGAATGCTGTAATTCAGTGAGCTATGGATCGGCGCGTGCTTTAGGCCGCGCTTTGGCCGAAAAGCAACTGCTCGTGACGGTTCGAACCAGCCTTCCCAATGGATTCCACAGCTTGAGACATCAATATCTTCTCGTTCAAACGCAATTTGGCGGTAAGCACAAGTCTTTCGGAGGCCTGGGGCTGCCAGCTGAAAAATTGTCCTAAGGGACAAGTTGGAACCCTATCAACAACCCTACCGCTGAGGAGCGTATGCCAAATGTGTGTAGTTATGGGTTAGCATTTCTCAAGTGTGCTTTCCTCGACTAAGGAAAAAATTTTACAATTCGTTGCACGACCGTTATCAAATATCGTTTGGGTTCACCGCCGCCACTCGCTTCGCACTCTTTTGCCTGCAGGTGCCGCCATCGTCGTCGACTTAGAATTCCGAGACCGATTTCATTATACTGGTCTCCCAGGCGGAACTTATGCTGCATGCGTTACCGCGCTTCCGCAGCTAATGATCGGCACGATGGCGTCAGTCACCGCCATCGTCAGCCTGATGGCGGACGCCTTGGAACGGGAAGCTGCGGTTAAGCGCCATGACCTGCCGCCATGGCGCACCAGGCACGCGGTGCTGGCCAACTGGCTACCGGAATGCTTCACTGATGATGTGTATGCCCCACCTGGTGCCGCTCTACACCCAGTCCTCCTCCACACCAGCCACATCCAACCACATCGAGCCTCTACCGCCTTCCAAGCTTGGAGCCCTGCAGCTCTCCCTACCGCTGTTCCTCCGCCTCCTGCGGCAGCTGCTGCTGCTACTGCGGGTGCCGGTCAAGCTCTGGATACAGTTCCGGCAGCTGCGGGCCTTGCCGGGAGTGTGGGTGGGCTTGATGACGGTGCAGCTACAGGTGCACATGAGGACATGGACGGCAGCTCGCTTCACAAGGCCCATAGGTTCAAGCGGAAGGCCGAGCATACGGCAGGCATTGGCTTGCCGACCAAGTCCCGGTGGCTCACACCGTCTGCGCTTCCACACTCGTACTCCTGCTCGCATACGATAGCGTTGCAGCTGCAGCAACAGCAACAGCAAAATCGGCAATACCAGGAGCAGCAGCAACAACAGCAGCGGCAACGACAGCAGCTGCAGCTGCAGCAACAGCAGCTCTGGCGGCCCCCGCTTCCTGCCGGGGTGTTGCGGCAACCGGAAAGCAGCGCCGGGGCTACCTGTCCAGCAAGCGCCGCGGCGCCCTACGTCAGCACCGGCTTCTCCGCCGCCAGCTCGTTCACATCGTCGCCAAGTATGATACACGGCCCTCTGGGCGACACCTCCCCCAGCAGCGAGAGCAGCAGTGGCAGCTGTGACGGCAACGGCGGGGTCGGAGTGTACGGCGGCTGTGGTGGTGGCGCCGTGTGCGGTAACGAGTCTAGACCCTGTGACGCCGCCGACAGCGCCGCTGCCGCTGCCGACAGCAGTAGCAGCAACAGCTGCTGCCGTCCAGCTGCACCGATGCCGTCACTCCAGCTGCGGATGAAGTCCGTGCGATTACCCCCGACCGTTGCTGGCGGGGGGTCGTGAAGCCCCGGCAGTACATCAGCACCCGCCGACCCATGCGACTGTTACAAGCGCACCCGCGGCGGCGGGGCGGTGGGAACCGTTCCCATGAGGCGAAACGCGATGAACCTGACACGGGCCAGAAATCTGGTTGTTTTGGCTTGTGCGCGTGCGGTTGTGTGCGTGCACGCAGCTTTGCCGTACACAACCGTAAAAGACGATCGTAAAAAAAGCGGAGAGCTACTGCGGCGGTGCTGTGCGGGAGGTCCCGGAAGGATAATGTCCTGATCAGGCCATGGCGGCGTATGAGGGGACGGAGGTGGAGGAGAGGTAAACGTTATCGCACTGCCTGGGGGGGGCGGAGGAGGCGGAGGAGGCGCCAGGAAGGTGCTTTCTATACAGTGTTTATTTCGGGGAATCAGTTTTGTTGACCGCCGTGTGTTAGCCGGCCTGTGGGTTACAGAGGTCACAATAAGTAGAGGTCTGAGGAGGAGCAGGGGGTTGCGGTACAGCTCCCGCCTGAGGTGTAATCCGGCTTTATCCCGCTGAGTGATGGTTGGCACATTGATTGAATCTTCAAATGAGATGTGATGTTGAGCCGCATTGATAGACATTCCGGAGACCGAGGGGATGGAGGTGCGCCTTTCGGAAGCTTCCGAGCCGGGCCCCCGCAGGCTCGGAGCGGGCACGTACTTTCTCAAAGCGACAGCCGCCCCCCTGCTTGGCCCGCTTGCACTAGCGCGTATTACATAGATAGTACATAGGTGCGTGAGTTATCAAATTTTGCCTTCTTGCGCTGGTCTCTTTTCCTCACGCCTCGGAGGGGACAGAAGAATGGACGGGGTATGGCTTGGTTGCATGTGCACGGAAATGGCCGGAAGGGAAGAAGGTACTGCAGTGCAGTGCGGTACAGTGCGGTACAGTATTGTCTCAAGGCTCCGGGCGGAGCCGGGCGCTTGCTCCATTCGCCGACGGCTGAGCGCCTTTGAGGGGTTCCATCGTTACCTGTCAGCACCAGGTCGTTTTTGCTTCGTGATATCTGGAGTTGGAGAGAGGCTCCCATTCTTACACCGACATGCTGTGTCGTACGGCGTCGTACTGAGCACATGGCGGAGAAAACTCGAGTGCTAGATGAACAAGAGTATAGGTGGTGACACATGCTTGGGCTCATATTCGTTAAGATTGCGGGCGACTGAGG
Source organism: Volvox carteri f. nagariensis (assembly GCF_000143455.1). Classification (NCBI taxonomy): domain Eukaryota; kingdom Viridiplantae; phylum Chlorophyta; class Chlorophyceae; order Chlamydomonadales; family Volvocaceae; genus Volvox; species Volvox carteri. Next base: position 885,698 of record NW_003307548.1, on the reverse strand, counting down.
ATTATATAAGACATCTTTTTATCAGGGGGCATGGCCAGTTGAGCTTTGAAATGCGTGTGCGCATGTATGTGTGTGTGTGAGAGAGAGAGAGAGAGAGAGAAAGAGAGAGAGGGTGTGTGTGTGTGTACGGAGCAGGGCGAAGAGGGTCCCCCGGACGGGTGGTCCGCGGGGGCTGAGCACGGAAGCCACACGGCCACAGACACGGCGTGTGTTTTCCTTTTGCATGTCACAGCATGCCGTGCCGTGCCGGTGTGGGGAGCTCGGGGGAAGAAACGGGCGCCCGGGGGTGGGCAGCGGCAGCGACCGAACCCCCCCGGAGGTGGCGCACATCACATCATCACTTCATACATCACATCATACATCACATCATCATACACCACATCACCGGTAAGCGCCATGCAGTGCAACAAAGGGTCCCCGCTGCGCCTCATTAGCTCCGCCACCGGGGAGGAGGTGAGGTGGGTCCGTTTCGTTGGAGGAGAGGTACGGACGGTGTGCAGCAGCAACAGGAGGAGGAGGAGGGGGAGGGGGTTCCGGAGCGGCTGGTGAGCTGCAGTTTCAGCGGCTCTATGACGGTTATAGTGACCGGCACGACGGCATGGCCCGGCCAGGGGACAGCCCCCAGCAAGGTGTCCTGAGGCGACTGTGGCCACCGCGTGCGGGTCGGTGGTCCATTGGGCGGGGGGCGGGGGGAAGGAAAGGGTGAGGGGCTTGGCGATCGCGGACTGGGGGGGCTGGTGCTCACCCAACCCGTGCATGCTGAGCAGGACATCATGGTTTGAAGGTCTTGGCAATATCATGCAGCGCCTCTCAAAGGCTTGGGAGGATCTCAGCTTTAGGTCGGGTCGTGCTGTGGAAGCAGGAGGGCTCAGAATGTGCAGCAGCAGTGTTTGCAATTGTACCTTACATTGGAATCCTTGAGCAGTTGATGCTATCACAAACATATTGTTTATCTTTCGTAATCGTTAACGGTAACATTATTATTATATTATCGTCATCATAATAGCTATGGTTACCTTTCCTTCTTACTGAATATGACTGTTGTCCTCTATTTGAAAGAAATGGTCGTTTTCGCGTTACGGGTTGAGGAATCCAGTTCCGCCTTCCAGTCCACTCTACAGCAAGTAAGCAGTTTCTGAAACGTGCGGCAACCTGCACTCGGCGACATCTTGGTTCTGGAGCCTATTCCTGTGTGCCGTAATTTATGCCGTAATTTATTTCGAGCCTCGTATGTGTGTCTTCTGCCCCAGCTCATGGCGGCGCACGTCAAGGACCACTATTTACAGGTATCCGAGTCCTTAACCCACCCAACCCAACCCAACCCAACCCCGTAGCGAGCAGCTGCGACACGCTAATGGGTCGTCCCCGATGATGAGGCAGGGGGTGTGGGATGTGTGTGCGGCGGTTATGTGCGGCGGCCTGTTGGTGATGGTCACGGCGACTGGCAGTATGTGTTGACCTTGCACATACATACGTATGTATGCATGTATGTACGTACGCACGTATGTATGTATGTATGTATGTATGTATGTATGTATTATGTATGTGTCCAGCGCGTGTCAAGACGGGTACAGAAAACGTTGGCTTGTGGGCAAACCGCAGTCCTAGATATGCTAGCATTTTGGGATAAATTGAATTTTGCTCTTTGAAGGCTGATTTTCAGTCAAATTATTAAAAGCGGCGGTGGGCTTTGTCCCGGGGGACCACCACTCATATCGCAAGTTTTTCGTGTCACACGTGGTAGATATTTTCTTAAGGTATAATAAGTTTAGGTACATAATCAGCATAAGTCGGCTTTTACTTTTTGGCGCGTATGGCTTGATGCACTCATCACGTCACTTCTTCGTATGTGCAGATTTAAAGATTTAGCCTTGGTCTTAACTGCGCTTAAGGAAGGCAACAAAACTTTGAAGCTAGAGGTACAGAACGGAATCGGAAGTGGCTGAAGTTGGGACATATCGTCGACATCGTCACCGGTCTTCGCCCGTTGCCCGAGGGTGCAGTGCGGCTGGCTGTCATGATTATTGCTCACTTCTCTACTACCATCTGAGATACAGGATGGTGGGAGGTCTGGTTCTGAGGGCGCAGCGGTAAGGAGGGCACCGCTGTGTATATGTGCATACGTATTTATGTGCGCCCTCTGGTGTGTTCGCGTGTGTGTCCTCTGTTTGCGGCAAACCAGCACACACGTGTATGTGTGTATGTATGTGTGTCCGCCTGTGCGTGCACACATGCGCGTGTGTTTGGGTTTGTGCACTAAGTCGTCAACAACCAACAAAGACGCGCATGTCTGTGTGCTAAATCGGGTGCGGTTGTTGGTGCAAGTAATTTTGGGTTTGAACTTTATGCTACTGTGGAAATAGCCGCATCATAGATTTGATATCCAGATCCTAGCAGACGGGGACGAGATGCCCCTCTCGTGGACCCCATGTGTATGTATGTATATGTTTCAGTCGCTCCCTCGGGTTTTTTTCGGAAGAGTTGTGATGAGTTTGGACGTCAGTGGCCTTCACGCGTGCCGCAATTCATACTTCATACGCCGTACACGCAAAAGCAAGGACGTATCTATCTGGCTGTAAAGAAGACACCGATGTGTTGAGAAGAACACGGCTCATCAGTCGTACGTATCACCCGGCAAGCAGTCTGAAACGGGCAACCTGTGCCTTTCAGTCAGTTGCCAGAAAGCATGTGCCGCTACTAATTGTCAACAACAACGACAGTAAAACGCCGGGATGCGGTGCACACGCACATGAAACAGCTTTGGAAACAGCCATTTAAAGGTCTAAAGATATAAATGCGTGACAACATTCCACTTGATTTGGACAATGATGCTTATTTTTTGATGAGACGGTCTTCAGGGATGACATCACAGACGATACGACGATCTATCTGGTCGCGCTAAGGGGCTCCCCCCCCAGCGACGACCATTCCAGGTTCTCCCGAGCCCACATGTCTCGGCACAGCCACAAGCGCAGATGATGTGTGCACAGATGCAAAAGACAATGAAAACGCAAAGTAGCGCAAGGGTCCGTCACTTACGCTTACGCTTTTATCTTGTCCCTGGATGTTGGCGAGCCGCCGCTTCCATGAGTGGAAAACCGACGGCACCTAGGGAGGGAGATAGCAACGCACTTCCGTACAATTGTACGTCCCCGCTGCTGACCAGCAGTGCCCCACCACCGCCCGGTAGGTCCCCCCGCCCGCCCGCCGGAGTCGCACTAGCTTCACCCCGCCGCCGGCGGCGGCGGGTAGGGGCGCCGCTCCCGCGCTCCGCGTCAACAAGGCCCAGAGACAACGGAGGCTGGGTTGCTGCTATGTGACATGTGCTATGTGGCTGGCCGGGCCACTGGCGCCATACAAGTGGCAGCAAACAAACGGCGCACGTTTCGCGACCACATTGATCCGACCGCTGTCCCTGGTCCGTCCACAAGAAAACTAATCATGGAACAGACCGATGCCAAAGGGCAAAAATATCTTTGCTGTCGATCCAGGCTTGGGTCTTATATATCTAAGACTCCAGGTTGGTAAGAAGCACCAGACATACGGGGTTGGAAACTCCAGTCAAACAGAAGCAAAAGCAATATTGAACAGAGGTGCGTACGAACATCAACAATCAACAACAATCATCAACATTTGCAGATAGCAGCAGACGTACAGACAGACGTCCCAAAGACACAGCATACGAACCCTCAAAACCTAACCATCCCCTAAGTTAATATCATCCAAAATTTGTGCATAGTATGAATCAATGCAATGCGCCAAAACGTACGACGGCAGCGGCGCCGCGCCGTGCCGGTCCGGTGTTCGCCGGACGTCTCGATGTGCAGTTGGGTCACTCCAGCCCCCCCCCGCCACTTTGCGTCCCTCCTCACCCCCCCAACCCCGTTGCCACACAAAAATCATTAGCACAACGACTACAACTCAACCCTTTCATTATTCCTGCCAGCTTGCTGCCGCACTGAGCCATACAGCCAGCCAGTTGTCCACTCCATCGCGCCACCTACGAAGGTGGGTAGGTGGATAGGTAGGTGTGCCACCCCAAGGTGTGTGTCCGTTCGAAAATGACATCAGTGACCGACCGACGGCACAACCGCCGCCGCCGCCGCCGCTACGCTGCAGCGATGTCGTTGTGTCTGTGCTCTAGCTCCGGCGGCGGCAATTTAATAATTTAGGAATAGCGGTCAGGTGGCATGTGGACACCGACTCACCAGACGGCTGTACGGTGGTAATCATTATTGCGCATATCTATCATACCTATCAATCAACCTGCTTCTGTTTCCCGGCTCCCACACCCCCCGGGCCCTACAGCGGGCATGAAGCCACCCCGGCTGGTCCGACCTCCTTCCTCGTCCTGGCCTGTGGGATCAGGCCAAGGAAGCAGCTGCCGCGACGAAGACCACCCACCGCTTCAAATCATTCCTCTTGACGTGTGAACGTCAATATGCAATCCCTTTCCCCAGCACATACATACATACATACACCCACCTACACAACAAAGGTATACCATATCGCTGCTGGTGACTGCTTCCTTCGGTGTGAAGGTACTCGCGTGCCACCCCACCGCCAGTTCGTTCATGCGCCCCCCACCCGCTCAGGTAATACAAACACGACACCTCCTCCCGCCTCCCCTCCTCCCCCCTCCTGGCCCCTCCCGGCCTCTCACTACACAGCACCACAGTAGTTCAGCCGCCTGGTCAACGTAACCTCGCCGCAGCCACAACCCACCTTCCCACTGCTCCTACCCCTACGGAGGGGACGGAGGCAGATCCTTCCGCCTCCCCTTCCCTTTTCCCCCCTCCCCTCCCCTCCCCTCCCCTCCCCGGCTCCCAGCGCCCCAGCCCCCTCTCAACAGAGGCCTCTGAGGATCCGGTACTGCAGAGCGAAGCGGTCGTCCTCGGTCAGAGTGGCGAAGGAGTCAGAGGGCAGCGAGTCGAAGGCTTGAAAGTCGGCGCCGTTGCTGCTGTGGCCGTTGTGGGAGTTATGCTGACCGTTGTTGTGACCGTTGTGGCCGTTGTTTGCAGCGCAGCACCCGCTGCACGCCAGCACGTCGTAGGTGGCCCCCCGAATGGCGTCCCGCTTGGGCCCGCACGGCCTCAGGGAGGTGAGGTACGAGTAGGCCTCGTCCAGCTGCAGCTGCGTGAACCTGTGCAGCCGGGGGGGGGGGCAGATACCCACACGCACACATATGGCGTTTCTCCATCGCCAACGAACCAGTGGCGGCTGCCGTACAGCACGGCACACACGTCATCTATGGATACGCGCTAAAGCGCTCTGCGAGCATCTTGAGAGAGAGGCCTCTTCAGCGACCAGCAGCTACATCCCCCCCTGGCTTCCTAATTTCATGTCGTTATGCAGCGACCGACACAGACACGTAGGCGACGGTAGGCACTCTTCACGATTAGTCCAATGTATGTATGTATTTATGCATGCGGTGTTTGGCTCAGTCAAAGAAGTGGAAAAGGACTTGGCACATTGGACGCAGTGGCTCCCATTGCCCTTAACCCAGGCCCCCGTCCATGTACTGCGTGTACGGTCCGGTGAGTACGGGTACGGGTACGGATACGGGTACAGCGGCCAGAGTATTGAAACTCACCAGTACAGGTAGGCAATACACACCGCCGGAGCGCGGCCCAGTCCCGCCGTACAATGGACGTACACTCTGCTCGTGAGGCAACCCGCCAGGGAGCGCGGTGAGGGACGTGCGGCGTGTATTCGTGTGTGTATTGCTGTACGGGTGAGTCCGTAGGCTTTTTGTAGTGCATATGCGCGTCCGGATGCGGATGCGGCCGGTGTAGTGGGCGGCAGACCGGCAGTGGAGGCGGATCCCTCAACCAGGTCCTCAACCGCACAACTATCTCGGGGGGCCTCCCCGGTACGTGTACACGCTTTCGTACGCACTTCGTCACCCGGACGGCCGCCGTAGCGAGGTCCAATGCTGGTCTCCGGCCCTTGGGGGCTGGTGAGCAGGTAGGTAGGTAGATCTAGGCGGTTTCCCCCAACTCTCCCCCCAATCATCGCCACCACCGCCACCACAATAACAACCTTCTCGCACCCCCGGGGCTCCTCACCTGCCCCCGCTGTTGAGCGCCTGAGCCAAGGAATGCACCGCTCCAGGGATCGTACGACGGAGGCTGTGCGGGTCGAAGTCACGGGCCTGGGGGTTTCGTGATACCCGGGGAGGGGCAAGGAGGGGGCACCCGTAAAGCGGGGCAGGGTGGGTGGCAGCAGCGCGCAACAAGGCAGGTGAAGGCCAGTCGGGAGGGCAGCGAGGGGGCGAGGGGCGCAGGATCCCAGAGCATCAGTGCCCCACCTAGAACCCCCTAATGAGGCGCAATGCACATGAGAGCCGAGACCCTTGCTGACAGGGTAAAATGTTCATCCCCCCGGCCAGCCCTTCGCCCTGCTCCTACCCTGCCCTAACCGAACCTATTCATCATGCGCCCAAGATCAGTCCCCTCCCCGCCCAGAGCGGAGTCACTAATCCCGGCGTATTTCCCCGTACGGCCCCTGTACGGCCCAGTACTGGGGGGCCTGCTGACATCCCGGGAAGGATCGAGATCCGCTTCAGGCCTTGCTCTGTCCCCCTCCTCCCACCTCGCCCCTCTGGGCACTCGGCCCTCCTCCCCTCAACCCCCGGGGCCCCACTCTCTCACCGGACGCCGCATGTGGTTGATGGAGTGGCGCGAGCAGGCCCGCCGGATGTCCTCCAGCTTGACACCCCAGTAGTGCATGTCCTTGTCCTGCTGCAGGTTGAGGATGTGGGTTATTCGCTCCGACTCCGCCAGAATGTCCACATCGCTGGCATTGCGGGGCTGTGTGCCGCAAATCAGGTTGGGCACGATTTCGTGGTAGTAGAGCCCCCGCTCAAAATGGTACTCCAGGGGGTTCAGGTGACTCCAGCCCATCTGTTGCTGCATGTTCCTAAGGGGGTGGGGACAGAAATCCATGGAGGTGAAGGGGAGAGAAAAGGTATTGATGACGGGTTGTTAGGGGCACAACCGATTGCCGGGTGGACAATAAAGCAAGGATTGAGTGGGTGATGGGAGGATTGGACCTCAGCAAGACGGAACAGGACAATATTGCTGCGAGTCAGCAAGGGAATCCTTCAGCCACTTAAGTACTTGGATTTTTCCACAACCAAAGTATTTTTCCGCAACCAAAGTAAATGAAGACCTAAGGAGTGCATACCAAACTGTGGGCCCCCCCGCTGCGATTACAGTACTTCGGCCTGTAAAATGCAGTGTTTCAATTGGATGACTCAGGTATGGATACAATTACAAATGTGTGCTTCAGATACTGAATAACTGTATAGTGACCTCGAAACCCTGTCTGAACACTGCCGGGATAGCCGATAACAGGACCGTGAGCAGGTGCGTGCCTGTTATAAGCATCATCCTTGGCATGATGGTCCAGTTTGGAAGACTCCACGCGCGTAAGCACCCGCTGCGGCTGCGGTAAATGTCCTCTACGCCATGAGTCAAAAATCGAAACTTTGTGAAGTTCAATCCTCTCTTGGGCAATCTTTGTGTTAGTGCTACCAAAAGCCGGATACTGCCTTGTCAACATTGTATCGCAGCCTTCTAGTCCCCCAAACTCTAGCGACACTGACGGCAAGTTGCGCGAGCTACCGGAAACCAAGGTGTTAATCAATTCGTCGAAAGGAAGATCAATTCCTGATGAGCATCGAGGCATCGTAGTTGCATCGGCGCCGTTGTCGGAATCTCGCAATCTGATTTTGGCGGGTCGTACCGTCGTGGACAGTCCCCATAAGTAGTAATGGTTACAGACACGTTCAGGGTTGAAACGTTACAAAATATCAAGCATATCTCACTCTTCGGCTTTAAGTAGCACCGATAGAAATGCAATGCCCTTTACAAGCCCCAATACATCGAAAGCCGCCGGTTGCAAAGATGTCAACGCAGCGCTTTGCGGTCTCAAGGACATGACAGGCTCAGGCATTAAGGATATCAAATTAAACATTGCGCTCGATCGCTGCCTGGCCCCCATCACCCTGTATTTTGCGATGCCCCTGCCTTATAACATGCGCCCGACGGCGCGCACCTTTGTGAAGGTGCGCGCCGCCACAAACCAATGTTGCACCGCCGCCAATGTACTCATGTGATGGGTGGGTGCAGAAAAAATAATTTGACTGTGCTATCCAGTTTGCTTTCCCACGTTCTGGCATGTTTCCCTCAGTTAAGGGGCACCAGTACAGCTTGCGCCGCTGCATCCGCCTCCACTTTGCTCTGACGACCGTGTGACCGGTCACCAAAGAAGGGCCCATTTGGAAAGAGCATTTTTCGTTGAACCGTCGAGCACATGCAAGCAGCAGACAGGAAGTCGCGGCGCGGCATAACGAATGGGTGGGTGGGCTAAGAGTCAGAACGGGATATGAAAATGTAGTTGCAGCTGCGTGTGCGCGCATGTCGTGTGCGCGGAAACATTTCTCCTTGGCGTTCTGTAGCTCTTAAGGGCAGCCACCGGCCGCCATTTCTAGCGACGAAATAATAGCAGACACCAGCAACTTGAGACACCGCATGATGCACAACGAAGATTGGTTCATTCATAATTCGAAAACAAGAGGCACGCAGCTCGTTACTTGGCCCAAAGCAAAACATTTATGACATCCCAACACGCCGGCCCAGCGGACACCCTAAACCCGCCACCAGTCATCAATCAGCTCACTGCGTTTCAATTACCTTTTCCTTCTTTTCCTTCTTTAACAGATTTACGAACCACGAAACTTCCAACACGCAGCCGCCGCCGTTTTAATTGGGAGAGGCATGTAATCAGCACAGTCACGCCTCATTGCATGCGACAGGCCGAGCTGATGAGGAAGAAGTCGTGTCCCGGGCGGACCTGCTTGCCTTCCTCCCTCCCCGATATCCTCACCCTGACAGCCGACAGCTGACACCCGGCAGGAAGCAGCTGGGCCCGGACCTGAGGCGTCCTGGACCCCGGGCACGGCGAGGCCAGGCCTCTCCAAGGGCTTCAGCTGACCCAAGGCCGGCCGCACCTCCCCCCCCCCTCCCTCCCACCACATCTGCCAACACTCCGCCATAGTGCTTCTTTGTGCCCCCCCCCCACACACACACAAACAGACATAAACACCAACAGCTTTCCGATGAAACAATGCCATGCCGTGCATCTTTATCGTGCAAGATACAGTTGTTGCGCCTGGTGTCCCCGCCCCACCCCAGTGCAGCAACGTGCATTTGCCATTGCGCACCAAACCGTGGGGCTGCTGCTGCAGATGCTGCATACGAGGCGACACAGTACGACACAATACGACACAATACGACACAGGCCTAGCATCGCTGTTGTCCCAACGCCGGCTAGCAACAACAACCAACGATATCAACGATACCAACGATGGAACTACAAATGAAAAGCAACAATGTAGAAATAATGCCGCAGGTCACCGGCGTGCTGCCTTTCAAGCACACCGGCGAACAGCCCACATCACTACTCCCATACGGGCGCCTTGAGGCATAGCCCTTGCGCTGAGAGCTGCAACACTGTACTGCTGCCGTTGTACTGCACTGTACTTCTTTGCAGAAACAGCCGATACAGCCCAAATGTTGATTCGACAACTTTTTGGCTAGTGCGCGCTTCGTTGAGATACGAGGAGGGAAGCGGCTCCCAAAAGGGACCAAATGGGATTAAAGGATCGCTGCAAAGGTTCTGACGCTGCTATTTATCTGTGACGAACCGAAACTTTAACACACCCTCCCCCCCAGCACCCCGCGGTCCGACACGCGACCCTCTTTCCTCCCGTCACCCACCGGGGGGCCACCCACCTCTTCCTTTCGACGCGCCGATACCCCCCCAACATCCTTAACCACACACCCCTGCATTACCCCTGCACTACCCGCCCGCCCCTCATGCGGCGGTCCTCAGGACCAGCTCCTGGCTGCCCCCCACGGAAACAAGTACCTGCTTCAACAGTGGCTGTACGGCAGTGTAAAAGTCCCGAAAGAAGACCGCGGGGCGGACTTCGGATGCGATGCGCTGTTTGACGTCCAGGGAGGGCGCCGACAGGTAGTCGATGAAGGCGTTACGGAGCCCCACCGGCTGGCTGTCCAAAACGGCGTTCAGCAGCCTACAGGATACGGAGAGGAGGACGTGGGGGCGCAAGAGAACGGCTAGGAGGGCTAGGGGTCTATACCGAGGATGCGAGGTGGAGGAGCGATGCAGGGAGCCCTAGGACCTGCATAAACACGACGGCTCGCAAGGAGCTCAACCGCGGGCGTTTCGGGGATTCGTTTTAGTTTCTCCCGTTGCCCTCTCAGCTACTTCCACCTCGCCGCGCCTCGCCTCGCGGTCTGTTCTCCTTTACCGCTCCTCACCCTCCCGGCCCTGACTCCCCGCAACCCCCAGCTGCGGCCCATTCAGACCTCACCGAGTGCGGGTGCGTTTCGCCGCCACTTGGGCCCTATGGTGCCCCGCAGTGCCCGCTACCGCGCTGCAAGCCACCGTACCCACACCTGGGTGAGCGGGTGGGATGGAGCCACGGGGGCATATTGGGGAAAGGAGGAGCGGTTAGCCGCACTGACAAACGCATCATGGTGCGCACGCTAAGGGTTGCCACCTGCCCTTTCCATTCCATCCCTCCCAATAGCTCCAACGGGGCATTAACGCCCATGTCTATTCAGGATACCGTACCCCTACCCTCCACCTCCCCCCTCCCTAGCACGCCAACACTCCTCCCCACCTGGTAGTGCCAGATCAGCCCACCAGCCCACCAGCGCGTAGCAGGCCAGGCCCCCGCCCAGCATGCCCACCTGGGGAAAGAGAAGCGGAAAGAGGGGGACTGGGTTGGAGGTACCGCGAGGAGCGAATCATCATGTGGTACGGAACCGGGGCCAGGCGTAGAGGCTAACAATGGCACAATGGCTCCTGGTTTGGCCGTGTGGACTGTAGCCTGAAGAAGCAAAGACAAGGGCGCAGCAGTTCACCTCAAGAAAACCAAAATTCAACCATTCCAATGCCTTTTAAGGACCCCCTGCCCTTGCCCCGACTACCAATACCCCAATACCGTACCGTATTGGGTACCCAATACCGTACCCCGTACACCGTACCGTGAGGCCCGACACCTCAGCCGATCTCTGGGCTTCCATGATGACCGAGTCGATGATGTCGTCCAGGATCAGAATCTGCGCACCGCCGTGTCGCCGTAGGGCGTAGTGGCCAGGGAAAGGTCACTGGCTTGGCCCCGCCATGGGAGTGAACCGCGCCTTGACTCTCACCTTTTCCGACAGAGGCTGCTTTTCTAGCTGGGAGTAGAAGGCGGCTGGCTCCAGAGTGGGCGCGGGCGCCTGCTGGCCGAAGCTAAGTGGCGAGAGGTTGGAACTGTCGGTGTCTGCAACGGAGAGGAAGGAGAGCCCCAACATGAGGGGTCACCGCTGGCATCTACCGGTGCGCCAGTCCGACCCTGGCTGTGCAGGATGAGCTATTGAGTTCTCGGTGAAAGCGACGGGCCCAACGAACTTCCTAACCAATAAACGCACCAGTCCGGGAGGACACCATGGATTGCAGGGGAGAGTTTTTCTGGTGTTTTAACGTCTTCTGAAGTGCTGAAGTCACAAATCCGTTCACATCCTGCAAGTGAGTTGTATAGCGACAGAGCAGCTGAATGACAACACCGTGAAGGATCACGAACCCACAACAAATTTCTTCCTTTGTAGAGCAGTACCTGAACGTCTTCAAATCCAGTCAGCGCAATTGAGACCGTTGCTGGCAGTTTGCTACCCGTCTGCTGCGCTTCTATCTTCGCGTCGGCCCTCGCAGCAGGGATAACGTCCGGGAGTTTCAACCGCGACATTGTTTCATTATCAGGGCGTCCATCTGTCATTCCGCACGCGATGAGACCCGCAGATGCCGCTGTCAGGGCGAACAGCTGAGTCCGGGCCCTGCTTGCCTGGCGCACAAAGCTTAGAAGCTGTTGGGACATTGCTCAGCAATTATGCGTGTCTAGGGAAGAGTAATATTACAGGTAGGCAAAGTCTTTGACGCGTCGAGTAGTTCCGACGCGTCAGAGCTTTCAACACGGCAACGTAAAGCACTGTTCATAAACACACCTAGCCTATATATGTCTGATGCTTATTGCATGGCGAAGCAAGAGCTTGGGTTCTGCCGCAGAGTGGATTGGGGCTGTGGGCTGACAAGGACCCTGGGTAGCTAAGATCCCGGGTGCAGCCCGATGATGTTCATCATTATAGTTTGGCGTACAGTGTTGCGAATTAATAGAAAAACTGACCACCTGAATGCTTGACGCACGCGGAGAGGATTCAGCTGTACACGTTGGACCCAAATTTTCCATAGGAATGCAGTCAGCAAGAGCTGCACTCCAAGGTAATTTGACCTTAACCTTCACCAGAAAATAGAGCAGCACGCTCGCGCTACAATGCCGTCCTGTGAGGTTGAAAACAATGAAATGACCCACGGGACGCACAAACAAGTACAACTTTACCGTTGCAGAAGAGCAGTGCAGAATTGGATTTCGGATTACAGACAAGCCTATTGAGTCAACGCCTCCCTCGTAACATGCATGTCGTCATTAATGGTAACCGTTATTTGCCGTATGCGTGTCTGTGGTACACGTCCGTGCGCGGCATTTCGTGACTGGCCTTTTAGTTAGGCCGCCATGGAGGTGGGCGGTGAGGCTTTAAAGCGAGCAGGCGGAACCCAAGCCTTCCTTAGCCTTACAGGCCCATCCGCCAGCTGCCGGCCAGAGACTTATGACCCTCCCGGGTCACCCCAATCAATCCGTCCGCTCACCAACATACCGGGTACAACGCAGGACTTGGTGCCCGAACCAGCGTTATCCTGCCCCCTTTCCCGCATAGGCCCCCTAACGTCTTAGGTACATCTTCCCCGCGCCGTTCCGCTGTCTGGCTGGACCGTGTACTCGTTGACCCTGCAGCGTGACTTGCCACCGCGGGCAGCGGGCCCTTATGCAAATGCACACCTCCGCCGGCCGGAGCACACGGGCAAGCAGAGATGGCTGCCGCTACACAGCTCCCTGCGAACCTCATCCGTTACAGCTTGCAAAGGTCACGACAGGTGCTTTCGTGCACAGAACAAAACACATCCAACACGTACACGTTCAGGCCCAAACCATTTTCCACCCAGGCAGGCCCGTCGAGCGCACACACCCATACGAAATCCGCGAAGACCCAGAACGGCCTCAGGCAAGACACAGAGTGGGTTGCACCTTACGTTCGGGAATATCGGCACTGATACAAAATTGTCCGCCACGGGCCGCTCAGCGGATTGACAATCCATTGCCCGGGAAGTCTCACCTAGACACAGGCCGCCGGGTACGCCTGCGCTGCTCAGGACACCAAAACGCCAAAAGCCAAGCTGCCAACAAACGTTTCACAACAGGCTTCCACTCACGCCTCCGCCACCTAGCGGCTGCGGAAGCCCAGGCGGCGGCGCCACTACTTCCTTGAGTCGGCGGAAGGCCGGCAGCAGCGCGGCGGGGTCGCTGCCTGGCGGCAGCAGCAGCTGGTTCAGCTGCACCCCCAGCTCCTCCACGTCCAGGTGCAGCTGCAGGGTGATCTTGTCCGAGTCGGACAAACCAGCCGCCGAGTCTGTCGGGGGATGGCGATTCGGTTAGGGAGGGGGCTTGCCTGGTTCAGCGCAGGCAATGTTGTTCCATGGCTAACGTTATCCCTCGTGTGATCAGAGAGAGGTTGAGTGAAAGGTGCGCCTTGTGCGATGGGTCTCTGAGCAAGAGCCACGATAACACCGGAACGCAAGCCCCGTTGCACCGCACGCGCTTTGCGCTAGTGCGTGATTCGTACAAAGAACCACGAGAGCAACTCAGCATGCCATGTCGCAGCCTTGTAGATAACCCAGGATTAAGTACCTAATAGATAACCCGCGTCCGTGCTCACCGCGACCGGGTTCATTCCGCACACAAGCACGGGATCACAAAACTCAACACCACCCGGCGACCGGTTCACCACCATTTGCAACAACCCATTGGTCGTTGGGCTTTGGCACTCACTCAGCCACCCTGACATGCGAACACCCCGTGACGAGCCCGGGCCCTACCTTCCTCGCCGCCCGCCCCTCCCTTCGCCTTCTTGAGCCTCTTGAGACTGCTCTCCGTCTTCCGCACCGACACCAGCAGCTCATCCGCCAGGGCCGCATAGCGCGAGCACACGCCCTCAGCCACGGGCACCACCACCAACTCCTGCGTCGTCAGGGTGGTTGAGGACACGTCACATTAGATCATGATACGTGCACAGCTCTCCAGGCGGCCCTTTGCCTCGCGTGATATCGCCAGCGGTCCGAAGACATCCTATACAGTACGCTATACATCCTATTGAGTCAAAATCCCCAAATGAGTGAAAATGTCCCCAAGTAGGGGTCCCCAAGCCTTTTCATAGCTCAACACATACCACCCCTCGCAAGCGTTGCGCTTATGCACAGCTCCTAAACTCCAACTCTTAAGGATAACAGTAAGCAAGCCCGCATCTGCAGCTACACGCGCATGCCGGGACGGCTCCACATCAATCATGTGGCTCTCACGCACCTGCTGAAGCTCCGGTGCCAATCGCTTCACCGGCCCAGCCTCCAACAATTGCCGCAATGGCGTAAGCACTCCAGAAACGTAGTGGCTGGCGCGAACCGGCGGCGCCTTTGACGTCACCCTGTACGTGGCGGTAATGCCCTTGAGCTGCCGTACAGCCGAGGCACAGCGCTCCACCACCTCATCCGTTACCGCCGCCGCGAGGCTGCGGCCGCTAGACTGCACAGCGGCGGCCACCTCCGCCAGCGCACCTCGCACTGCAGCTGCTACCGCATCAGAGGAGCTCGCCGCTGTCTCAGCGGCGCTGGTGGCCCCATCGCTGTTGGCCCCGGCGGGGGGTTTGCCTTGGGCCGCTTCTAACGACCCGGCGGCAGCTTGCTGTGACGACGGGGGTGCTGGAGGTAGGAGCTCCAGGAACGCTGCTGTGACAGAGCCCAGTAGAGCCTGGTTGACCTGTGGATGGGTGGCCCCGTCCCAGCAAAAACAGACGCAGCAAGGTCAGTCCGAACAGAAGACCTCCATGATGCCCGGCGTGCAAACTTGAGGGAAACAGCCGTGGCAGGAGGTGTCGCCACTGGGACACGGCGGCTCGCCAGTTGCATCAATGCCCTCCCTAGACAGCAGCATGCAGGCTGCCCTGCTACACAACGGAGTCGCAGAGAGAGAGAGAGAGAGAGAGAGAGAGAGAGAGAGATGTGTCGCGGAAAAATGTGTGTGTGCACGTGTTTGGACCCTCCTGGACCCGATGGGCATCTTGCCTCCTGTGCCCGGAGTGCTTATTGCCTTCCCCGCAACACGTGACCAGTGTCCCCAGCGATCGCAGCCCAACACGCACCGTCTCCGTGTCGGCCACGACTGCAAATACTTCGTCCGCAGGCAGCATCGGGGCCCATGCCGCCGGGCCACTGGGACTGGCACCACCGGGACTTCCGGTCGCACCAGAGCCGACGCCTTGCGCTAGTGGCGCTGCCGTCGGGGTCACCGGTGCCACACCGCTGCCAGCGGTGCCGGCGCCGGCAGCAGCGGGAGCAGGGCCTTCCCGTCGGGCCGTTGCGGCAGCTGCCACCCACGTGGCATAGCGCTGCGCAAGCTGCAACACCAGGCGCAGAAAACGGTCCGTCAGGGGGGGTAGTACGACGTCGGGACTGACGGCACGACGGAGACAGCGCAGCAGGGCCGCCGTCGCTGCGAGCTGCGGCGGTGCCGCGGTGGTAATGGGGCCCGTTCCACCGACCGAGTTGGTGCCTGCAAGAGCCGCCAGCTCCAGCTTATCAGTCGACAGAGCGTCCTCCAGCTCACCTGCAGAGTAGAGGGAAGGGGAAGGGCAATGCAACGGCACCCGCCAGAAAGGCTGGCTGGAAAGACCTAGAGGACTTGGTGTTAAAGGACACGAGGCTTGAAGCCGTGGTACGTGGAAACATAGGGCGAAGCAATACACATGTCAACTCCTTTGCTACACACGCGAATAAGCGATGCTGCCATAAAGACACACATGCACATTTTGTCAGCCCAAGAGTCCTTCCAACCTGCCGGCATATTCGCTTTTATTCGCTCTTATAGATGCATCGCAGTTTGAAGGCCTGTGTAAGCTTACGGCAACGCGCGTGCGGGTCTTACCCGCAACCTCTTGGTACAGCAGCGAGAAGTACACAGACGTGTTCCAGCGCCGCATCAGACTGGCATAGGCAGCTGAAGACCGCAGGCGCTCCACCGACCCACGGGTCGCGCACATGCCCTCCAGTTGCCGTAGCCAAGCCAGAGTAGCCAGATAGTTGGCGTGGAATGCGGGGGGCACGCCAGGGGAAAACACGCCTGTACGCAGGGGACGGCGGTCGGGTAAAGGTGTGCTGGCATGGTGGACGTTCGTTACGATGGGGCCCAGCTGGCTGCCAGGATGCAAGTGCACTGAAGGGCAGCACCGGACAACACTTTAGGCCTACGCGCCTGACAGGAGAGAGCAAAAGCATCCGTGCAAACACGAGGATGACACTGCAGAGAGCCAGGAAGACGCCGTCCCCGCCTTATCCCTGTGCTTCAGGCCAGACCCATCTATAGCTCAGCCCCTGGAGGCACGCCGCCTTACTCAACGGCCCCGCCGCATCCCAGGGGCCCCCTACCAGGCATTGCCGCGGCCAGCGTGCCTTGGACCTCGTCCAGCACCGCATTGGACAGCAGGTCAATGGAACGCAGGGCCGACCCAGGAACAAGACTGGCATCCAGCAGCGGCCCCAGCTGAGCACGGATGGCCGACAGGATGCTGCCCAGCAGGGCAGGAAGGCCGCCACCGCCGCCCGCGGAACCAGGGACGGCACCAGCGCTAGCCACGGAAAGGGAAACGGAAGAGTGCCTGCACGGATAGGTTGATGGAATAAGCGGGTTGCAGGGCAGCAGGTAGAGGACGCTAAACCGCAGCTGCGGTCGAACCGGCCTAAATTTTCGGTCGCCTGCCTGCACCAGGCGTCCGGCCACCTACCCCTTGTGCTCTCCAACCAGCCGCTCCACTAGCGGCGCCACTACTACCGAACGTACTGCTGCATCCGCCGTCGCAGCTTCCCCGAGGTCCGCGGCGGCATGCAGGGCATGCAGGGCCGCGGCTATACTGCGTGGCCCCGAGGGGGCAGCGGAGCCTTCTCCAGGCGGGGCGGGCGCCAGCGCCAGCGCCAGGGCTGTTGCAAGGCGGCTCCTCAGCGCAGCGCGGTGGGCGGCAATGCGGGGCTCCAGGGAGCGTACGAAGGCCAGGTCCTGGAGGTAGGGATGGCGGGGGAAAGACGAACCACACACGATGGCGGGGGAAGGGCTAGGAAATCCACCACGATGTCCGGGTGCGAGTGGAAAGGGGATTCGCCAGCCTTTAAAGCGACAATGGAAAATGGATCACGTGGTGGATCACTTGGACAATGGAAAGGGGATCAGGCGCCGCCCCGACCCGCATCGCCTACCGTGTATCGCTTCGCAACCTCCACACACCCTCTTCCATTCGCCAGTGCACCAGACCCCATTCGACTCACCTTGCCCTTGTTGGCCAGGAAAGCCAGCCGGCTGACCTCGGCCGCAACTCGCTCCAGCATACGACACTGCGCCAGAAGCTCCGCATCGCTGGTCCCAGAGCCGGCTCCGGAGCCATCTGCGCTAGCAGGACCGCCAGGAGCTGCGCCATTTGCTGCAGCTGCTGGAGTAGTACTCCCGCTTCGGTCCGAAGCGGCCAGCTCCTCAAGCAGCTTGTCGACCTGCCGCGGCAAGGGACGCCAGGAAGCGTGGTTAGGATGCAGGGGATCAGGAGATGTCGGGGCAGTCCGTGCCTTCCACGGCATACCAAAAGCCACACACACCCATACCAACGAATCCACCCGGATGCACCTACGCGGCCGGTCACTCGCATGTCCCTAGTCCCGTGCTAATCACCCAAGTCCATGCCGGAATCCAGCTTTGTTTCATTAATCGTTCTACTGCGCCAGCAAAAGCCGCCGAAGCCCATTACGGGTCAGTTCTTATTTCGTGTGCCCACCTTGGCCGCTACGTGCGACACCTCCAGGATCAGCTCCAAAAGCGCCCGCTGGGTGGCCACCTCCTTGCGCTTGCGGAGGCCCTAGAACGCGGACGTACGTACATGGGGGTTTGGAGTAGGAAAAGGCGCAGGAATGGTGCCAATGCCCTTTTGCCGCAGGATCCATGCGGAGATGGAATTTACAATCCCGTCCTCCACAAAGCCATCCCTGGCTCGGCCGAGCCCCAGCGCCTTGACCTGACTCATTAGCCGCACCTGGTTGAGGGAGTTGAGCTCCGAGCGAACGGCCTCCTGTACCGCATGCAGTTTGTCCTGCGTGTGGTATGGCAGAGGAGATCACGTCCGTTAGGATTAGGGCGGCCAGTAACTAGCTTGGCAACACGTCGCCAAGGTCCAGGCCCTTGGCGTTCATCTGCCACAGCGTCTGGAAATACGCGGCGAACGGCTTCCCGCGCGTGGGTCTGAGGTTAAGTCACTGCTCCCCTCGAATCCAGACAGATTCGACATGCGGGCGACCCGGTAGATGCCCTGGCACAAGTGCTCACATTGTCAAAGCACATTGTCGGCCCCATACCCCAACTGCTACGTCCCGTGGCCATCTCCCCCGTGCCTTCTGTGTATGAGCGAACCCACATGCGACGGTACGGTATTTGCCTCACCCGCAGGTCAAGGAGGGGCTTCCGCATGCGCACCACGGACCCCTCGACGTTCGCCAGCCGGCCACTAAGTCCCACATAGTCAGCATAGTCCTCATTGATGACTTCAACTAGCTGCGAATTACCAAGCAGGTGAGTTTAACGTGGCAGATATGCGCAACCCAAGCAACTTCAAAATATTATAACTACCTTGGTCTTGAGGGTCGCCAGGTAACTGCTGAGCTCGTTCTGCAGGGTCGCGAGTGGAACCTGGAGGACATTTCAAGGAAGAAGTTGCAAGTTGCTGCCTGATGTACTCCATAGTATCTTATATGCCTTTGCGATATATTAATGACTAAAACATGTGCGATACAGAGGACGATAGGCTATGCAACTATTGGAAGAATGGTTGATCGTGCAGATGAAACCTCAGCTATACTTACATAACGCCGCAAGTCAGCGACACAAGCATCTGCGTTAAAGTCCGGTGCTAAAAAGCGCTCAGGATTGAGCCATACTGGGCATCCGGCCCGTCCTAACAAAAGGGATGAGTCCCCAGTCGCGGTCACGACGGCCGTTTCTCCGACCGTCATTTTGTTGAGCTATACATAATCTTCACCGATTGACTGGGGCAACTTGTCCTTCCATGCGTGTTTTGATCACAACCTTGCTACATCCATAAGCAGCGGGAACAAAATATTTGCATAGTATAGCTGCCATGATTGTCTACAAGGATAGGCAACGCACATCAGGTAGCTAATTTTCGTTAATGGCAGTCTATCGTACCCTGCGTCGTACTGCTTACAACATGCCAACCGCTCCTAACCAACCAATCCAAAGCCCGACGACATGCACACGTCCCATTACATTACTCTAGTTGAGTTTAATGGTCTGCCTCTCCCAAGGTACCTGGGACTTATTCCTTGCCATCGCCTGCTGTGTAACCGGAAATGACCGGGAGGTTGCGGCGATTTGGCATGCTGTTGTTTCGCCGCACAAAATTCCACACGGACTCAACTGCGCGCATAATAACGGCACTCCCTCCCCTTGAAGGTCCATCGCGCATGTATCAGGCTGTTGAAAATTTGCACGAACCATATTGTAACCCCAGCGTGTTAGTCTTCTCGCACATCCCTAACAGGGAAAGCACACCGGTAATCATGGGGTGGGCATTTCCCAGAACATACGCCATCACTGCAGCCCAGGCGAACCTGCTCTATCAGCTATCCAGGTCCTCTAAACGTCACGGTACAAAAGGACACGCACAACAGAGCGGCACACGGCACCGCGTGGCTAGCCCGGGTAGCACAAGAAGCTGTTTAACGGAAGCCAAGCACCTCCCGCGCACTTCGCATCCGCCGTTCACCGCCCATCTATCCATCCGTCTATCCATCCAATCATCCACCCATCCATCCAAATCAAACACCAAGAAACGTGCTCTCTAAGCTCTGCTGCCAGAACACTATGTCATCGCTTTACAGCGGCAATGTTATCATGCAGGAGCGCCGTCTCAGCACCTCCTAGCGCCTCGCCACCGTCCGGCCCAACCTACTGCGCCGCTGCATTCGCCGCCTCAGACAGCTAGCCGCCACCATGACATACATACCTACCACTAACATCACCACCACCTGTGCTCCTCCCTTCTATTTCTTCACTAGACCTTCTCCTACCTGCCGAGTGCCTACCGCTCGTCCCGGCTACCCGCCCCCCCCTGCGAGCTCCTGCGACCGGCCTCTCTTGCCCAGCTGGGCCCCATTCGCCGGCGGCGCGTACTCCTGAACGTACTGCTCGTCATCTTCGTCTGGTATGGAGGAAACCAGCGGCGCCAGGATGTCGGCGTCCAGCGGCACGTCCTCGTCCCGCCGCGCAGCCCAGGCAGTCAGGTAGGCATCTGCGCACGGCCAACATCACCACCATCAATGCATTATTGCCGGAGTTCAGCCATACATAGAGCATTCGGTTCAAAGCTTGGGGTGCTGCACGGGAGACACGTATTGAACGGCGCTCGCCAGCCGCAAATGCCGCTGGAACGTTTCCCACCATGCAATGGTTGGGGATTTTGACCACACCCCAGCGTAGCCCGCCCTGTTCTCACCTGCGCGGGCAAAGGCATCCAGCACCTCATCGCTGCGGAAGGTGCCCTCCGTAATGTTGCGGCCTGGGGACACGAGTGGGGAGTCCGGCGGGTCCCGGGGCGGGCGGCCGGGGCAGGGAGGGCAGGGATTGCGAGACAACGAGCAGTAACCCGGAGAGATGATACACACATACATACACATAAGCGAGCGGCTAGCCGGGGGAAAGAGGCGCGGAGTGCCCGTGTGTGACGTGCCCAGGGATAGGCCACGATCCCGGAGGGTTCAGGCTGAACACACGGGGCCTGCGTGTGTGGCAAGCCCTTGCTGCTGCAGAAAGCCGCAGCCAGCAGGTCTTGGAAGCCCAAGCACGTCTTCCCCAGCCCTTCCTCCAGCTCCGAAACCTAGTACTCTTCCCAGGTCGTACTCCTCCCATCCGTTCCCCTCTCCTTTCCTCTCCAACACCACCTCCGAATCCGAGCCTAATTAGGATCCGTTTGCTCTTCCCTTTAAACTCGCAGGTTCCCGCCAACTCCCCGACATGTGAGTCTCGAAACGCCTACCCGTGAGGGGGTCTATGGTGACGATACGGTCGGCGTGCTCTGCATTGCTGCATACCAGCTGTCCTCTGGGCACCAGGCCCCCATGTCCTACGGACACAGCCATGGTGGCCATGTCGAAGGAGCGGCCGTAGCGCCGCATCAGCGAATGCAGCAGCGCGCCCACGTCGGTGGGGTCAGAGCCGCGACGGGACTCCTCCTGCTCATCGGGGTGTGAGGGGTAAGAGAAGGACAAAAACGAAGACATGGAGCGGGAGTGGGAACTGGTACGGGGTCCGCGGGCGCGCCAGCCAGGCCCCTGTGACATGCGTTCAGTAGCTCGGTCGGTTGGTTGGTTGGTTGGTTGGTTAGTTGATCACTCACAGCGGTTCAAGGAGCAAACCATGAGTTTGAAAGCCAGGAGATAGGCTCATCCAATCCAACCGGGACGCGGCAGACCGACACCGAGCTCTAATCCAACCTTCTAAGAACGTAAGTGGCTCCTGTATCCAATGCCTTATCGCGTTGATGAATCTTGTGCACGAGCACAACCAACGCTGCTGGTACGGCACCACGTCCCCGCACTGCACCCGAGAAGCCCTTCCGAAAGATCAGCAGCACCGCGAACCTTAAATCGACTCCGCGCAGGCCCCCCTTCCCTTCCCCCCAGCACAGTGTCGCCACACCATCAGATGCGCCATGACCATGTACGTCAGTCCGTAGCTGCTAATTCCTCCCTTGGCCACCTCCGCCAGGTCCAGCTCCCGCATGTAGCTCTTGAGGACCAGAACCAGCGGCCGCAGAGCAGGAAACGAGGACACCTGGTGCGGAGGGGGCGAGGGGGGGGGGAAGTGCGTGTGTCTGCGCGTATGTGCGGATGCGACGGAGGAAACCACTATAAACTGCAGATGCACAGGCAGGAGCAATGGTGTTGAGCGAGGATGTGGAACTACGGACAGGTCGCCAAAACCAGCTTCCCCAGCACCACCACTGCCACCACCACCATAGCCCCAGCACCACCATGGTGCCGGCTGAGCCTCCGTTTCCCCCAGAACCCACGCCATCCATCCGGCAGCTCTATCGCAGCTGCTGGCCCCGCAAACCCGCAAACCCGTCTCCCGAATCCCCCATCTCCTCCTCCCCCCCTTCGCGTCTGCCTCACCTGCTGCCTGATGTACTCCGCTGCCTGCGGCCCGCTCAACCCCGCTATGGAGATATCCACAGAGACGCCCGCGGAGGTGGTGATCTTCAGGATGGGTACCCGGGCGTGACGTACGGCGATGAGCTTGGTCACCCGCAGCCTGGAGCGCAGGTGCGGCGTGAGCCGGTCCAAGAGGCGGGCGACCTGGGGGGCCCCAGCGGGTGACGCGTCGGTGAGCAGGGGTTTGGGTTAGGTGCTTGGGTTGAGACAGCGCGGCGGGGGGGGGAAATGAATACACGGTCGTGATGGTGCGGAGGGGAAACCGAAGGAAGGAGATGGGGGATGGAAGCGATAGCTGACCGGCGGTCCAGGTGCAGCGGCGCAGAGCAAGAGGGACGTAGCTCCGCAGCGTCATATCCTGGTTTTTCGGTTTTTCCCTTCCTCCCCCCACCCCCGGGCGGTTGTCGCTTCCCTGTCCTCCGTGTGTGCCTCCCCCTCACACGCACCCTGGGTCGCTCCCCCTTGCTATAGAAGCCCAGGGAGGAGGACGGCTCCGCAAGGCCCACTAGCACCACATCGATGTCGGAGGACTTGGTGCCCAGGCCGCACCTTGAGAGTAGAGCGGGGAGGGCAGTGGAGGGGGGGAAGACGAACCACGAGCGAGTGAAGCTGATGGCAAGGAAAGACTGATGCGCCAGAAGTAAAGCAGGCGTAACGAACCAGTCAGCGGTTGAGTCGGCAGTGGAGGGGCCGGAAGGGGCAGGGTGCGCGAGCAAGCAAAGCGAGTAAGCAAGCAAGCAAGCAGACGGGGTAGGCAGGTAGGCGGACAGGAAGGCAGACATTTTTCCGTGCATGGAAAAAACGCTGTTCCGTTGCTGACTTCCAAAAAATTCAAAAAAATGCATTCAAAAAAATGCATTCAAAAATTCAAAAATGCATTCAAAAAAATGCAAGCACATTGCAGCACCCAACCCGGCAAGCAATAAGGCAGCGCAGGTGCACGGGAGGGGAGATCCACACCGCAATAACACCATCGCAACAGCCATCACGTGAAGGCACCCATGTAGAAGAACACCTCAAATCACCCCACTCAACAATCAAGGCGATCAAGCCCCGCAAGCAACCTTTCCGCCCTGCTAAGTTTCCGTACTATCGTACATGTAGCTACCAAACGGCTCCACACGCATGACGCCCAGGTACTCTGGAAAGGCGGCCTGTGCTGCCTGCCGTACGAGCTGCAGTACCTGCGGAGCAGCACCGTACGGAAAGCGGGTCTGCGGAGGCCCTAAGATCCCAAGGCCCGCACACATACGCGCTGTTCATTAACGAGCCAGCGCCACGGCGGTGATGCCCCATAGGGTCTACACATGCGTCATCAATGCAGCGGACGATAACTCCAGGGCAGGATGGTGCGCGTGGAGAGCTCCAGGGAAGACAGCGTCTTCCTGGGCTCCTCCCGTGTGGACGGGGCCATGCAGTGCCGTGAATGGATGACCCCGATAACCCAACACCACATCCTCCCTCCTCGCGAGAGCACCCCCGCGTCATTTCCTGACGCGACCCGATGCAAGCGACGACAGTGGATTTAGCTGACATGTCTCCTGAGCGTTCAATTACCTGGAAGAGAACGCGGGACCGCGCAGAGGGAAGGAAACAGCCGAGCAACAAACATTCACCGACAATGAACGGCTGACCGACGAGCGAGCGGCAGCAGTGGGAACCTTTGGGCCCCCCTGCTTGAACACCAACTTCTGGTCCTCCCAACCGCGCCACAGGCGACTCCATCCCCTTTTCTCCATGATACCCCAAAACTCCGTGTCCTGACCTGTTCCTTGGCCCGGACCTCCTGGGCAGTGGGCGACAGCTGCACCACCAAGTCCTGAATATTACGGCCCAACACGGTGTAGATGTGGCGTTGCTGCGGCCGCGACCTGTTGTTGCCGCCGCCGGCGGCGGCTGCTGTGACCTGGTGAGCCGCAGCGATGCCTCCTCCCTCAGGTCCTCCCACATCGCGTTTGGCTGCGGTGTGCCTAGGAGAAAGAGCACGGTCGGCGACATTGTTGCCGCGGTTGCCTTGGGCCCCCGCGACTCCATTCCCTGCCGCGTTGTTGCTCGCAGGCTGTTGTTGCTGCTGCCGCTGCTGACTCGCATCGTAGTGTCCCCCGCGCCCAAAGCGTTGCTGTTGTCCTTGCTGCTGCTGCTGCTGCTGCTGCTGCTGTTGTTGGCCGTACTGACCGCCCCACCCTGCACTGGTCCTATCTGTGTAGCCGCGGTTCCTCCACCCGTCCCCGTTACGCCGCTCCTCCCAATCCCCGCCAGCCCCGCCGCCCGCTCTCCACTCCCCGGTTCCCTTTTGGAACTGCGGCCCTGGTGCGGAGGCATCGAAGCGACGCCGACTCAGTTCGTCATCATAGGCGCCCTTGGCGCCTCCCTTAGCTCCCGGCTGGCCGCCAGGAGCCTCCGTAAAATGCCGGCGGCGATGGTCATCCCGGCTGCCATCACCGCCCCCCCTGAAGTCATGTCCGCGGGATGACTCCTCGGACTGGCGCTGGGGGGACCAGCGGTGCCGGTATGTCTGGGGGTGGGGGGCTGGCGGCTGCGGGAAGCCGAGCTGCAAGCCATACTGCCCGTACTGGCTATGCATGGGTGGTTGACCAGGTCCCTGAAACTGCCCGGATTGGGGAACAGGTCCCACTCCCGGAACGTGCTGTCCAAAGGCCGGCCCCGGATGAAAACTTATGAATGCCGGGAACTGCAGGCCGCCTGAAGGTTAAGCGATTAGGAGGGCTTGGTTGGGTATCAAAGGACGAACAGAGGTGCAGTTGCGATGATTTAATGTGCGAGCTCTGGTGACGTGCCGGCTCCGTGGGTCATGATGTCTCCATCCTCAAAGCTGGGTCACGAGCATCCGTCGTCACAACAATCCTATTTATGATACCCAAGTTACCATTGGTAAAGTGGCCTCACCAAGCGGAAATGGTGAAGGGAAATCTCCGCCTTGTCCACCGTAAACATTTTGGTACATTTACACAATATGAAGATTATTAATGATTTATTAGCATACACGCTAATGCATCATATCTCCGTTATTTGTACAAAGCGTTAATTTCTGGGAAGGGTACATAAAATTGGTGTGGCCAATGCTGTCGGAAACGTTTCGCACTCCGACAAAGGATCGTGGAACTGCGCGCATAAGTCCCAGTAATAGTGGGAATATAGCCAAGCAAAGTATATTTGTATAGCCATGTGCGGCCCGCTGCTGTACAATTGAAGTCCTGGGGAAAGTCAGACCAATAGTGCCCTGCAGTGCGAACGTGCCGTTACATCCATAATAAAGAGGCAATAAGGTGCAAAAGATGCTTTCCGGCGTCCAAAAGGCACACCGCCCACGAAACCCCACCCCAACCCCACGCAAGCGGGTGCGGCGTTTGGTGCATCCTGTCCATCAGGGAGACGCCACGCTGCGATGTCATCCGCTCAAAGGACCCTCTGCTTACAACCAAAGCTCACCGATGGAGAATAGAAGATGAGAAAAGATGGTAAGTCTGAAGCCCACATGTTACAGAGTATAAGAGCACACAAGCATGAAAGGTAGAACTGACAAACAATACTCCCACCTAGTTCCGCCAATCACCTGTTTAATCCTGACGGTTGTGTGTCCGAATAGGGAACCCTAACCCAGAAGCTACCTCGTCAGCGGCTCCACGCCAGAAGCTCCACACAACAAATGGACGAGGCAACGTGCGCAGGAGACGTCCCAAACTTCCCCAAACCTCCCCCCAAGAGACCCGAAAGGATCAACGGCAGATATAACCGAGCGTGCAACCCCATGAACAGGCAGCAACCCCAGCCTGCAAGCCTTCAGGCTAACACACCTGACCTCGGGAGACACCCTTCCATGTTCACCAGCGACTTCGTGTCGCGGTCTGTGCGGACAACACAAGTCGAGGCCTATCGCAGTCGCAGCTAAGCACAGCTGCCGCATTCGGCCAACGGCTGCAAACACATATATAAGGTAAGGCAATAACGGACGAAGGCCAAGTCCCAACGGCCCTAGGGAGCCCGCCTTTCTTAACGTACACAACATGATATAAACATTAAAAGCCACCCTAAGTATTGACTGACCAAAGCTAACTAAATACTCGCAAACATCGACTGCCATGCAGCCACCAGAATCACTGCTGGCTTCCCAACCCAACCAGGAAAAGACAAGCAACACGTGAAGGAAGAAAAGTATAAGTCCAACGTGTAATTCGGCTAGTCGACAGCCAACGTGCCTGCTCCTGAGGCGTTGGCGGCACCCTGCTTCCTTGCACCCTTTCAATGGCATACCGTGCGAGGGGCGACCGCGAAGGCCCCAGTCCCGCATGTTCCCCAAATCAGTGTGAATACCTAAATCGTTCCTATAACAACATTTCCTCTTGATATCTGTTGGCAAGGCGAACGAAGGCCAACTTTCATCCCATAATCCCCTCGTTGTACATGCGGGAACTTCGAGTAACTCCGGAACATTCAGCCGGCACACATCCACACCCTAGCAGACCCCTGCTTGCCAAGGTGGCGCCACACACCATAACGCGTCAACAGAGCACTTGGACGACACGGACCCTCCGCGTCTCAACAACACCAACAAGCACCCCGCTGCTGCAACGACTCAAGGGTCGTCCTGCTTGCCCACCAGAAAAAGGCATCCCACAAACCTGCGCGCCTTTCCTACACCCTGTTATCGCTAATGCGGTCACTAACTCGTCTCATCGCTGCTCCTCCTCCTCCCTGCGGACCGGCCTACGGGAAGGTGGTCACCTCCTGCCCGCCTTGGAGGGACCCTCAGATGCCGGGGGCGCCGGTCCGTCATCATCCGTCGAGTCAGCAATCATGCCCTCCAGGTCCAGCTCTGCTTCATACAAGTTCCGGATCCGGAGCCGCTCCATGTCCTCAATGGTGGCACCAAAGATCTGCGGCTCCGATCCGAGAAATGTGCACAATGTAAGGCCGCGTTCAGTTAGTGCCGTAGGATAAGATTGATATCATTGTGCAGAGGAGTTCGGCCATCCTCTCCCCCCCAAGCTCATTGATTTTCAACAGCCAAATGAGATCCCCTACCTTCAAGCCTGGACTCCTAACTGAAGAAATCCTTATCACCTTCCCCCACCCACCCACCCACGTGCCTCCATGGCCCGCCACCCCTCCCCCACATCCCCGGCCCATCACCCTACCTTGCCAATGTCCGCCACGCTCCCCGCACCACTGCCCCCTGGCTCGTTGGCCGCAGGACCCACTAACCGATCGCACTCCGCCAGGTAGAGCACCTTCACGGGGGGGGGGGGGACCGGGGGGAACAAGACATGGGAAGAGGGGACAGCAAATCAAGAAATGGCCACAATCTGCTAGATAGGAGAAAGGTACTAGTAGGCGGGGTCTAAGAGGAAAGAGCAGCGGACGCAAGCACTGCGACGTCTTGCGATATGTATGGCCAAGGGAAGACGTGAGACTGGCAAACGAGCATGATGGGGTTACTTAAGGGACAAGCATCACCAACGCCATGCGTATGAGGGACGCCCTAACTTATGTATCCATACTGCGGGCAACGCCGCCTACCTTCCGGAAGAGTGACGTACACGTGGCCTTGCGCTGTGCACCCGACAGTGTAAGGCCCTCGGTGTTTAGCATCAGGGTGCCGTACTTGTCGTAAATGCGGGTCGCACGTTCCCGGAGCGCCTCACCGACATCCGCGTCGCTCAGCTCCAGCCCTACCTGGTAACGGAGTGCAAAGAAATCCCTCAGCATGACTCGAAGGGCTAAAGGCTAAGAGACGGGGTTTCAAGCGATGTCGGCACGCAGGAAAGCAACAGAGGACAGGAGAGACGGCTCGACCACCCGCGTAACACGAGCCGCAAGATAGCTAAGAACACAACGACACGGGGCCCCCGCTGCCACCATACATGCAGGCGCCCACTCTGTCTTCCCCTCTCACCTTCATGGCCACCAGGTCCTCCACCGCCCCCTGGTCGAATTTGCGTTCCCGCAACAAGTACCACAAGTACTTGCGGAAAACCTCAACGGCGCTGAAGCCCGAGGCACGTTGCAGCTTCTGAAGGGGCAAGGGGCCCAACGCGGCACACAAGCAGCAGAACCAGGACCAAAACCAGGTTAGAGAAGCAGGAACAGAAGATCGCAAAGGGCATGAGACGAAGGCGGCTGACGCGGTGGAGAGGTGCATGGGACAAGAGGGCTTGATGCCCAACTAACTGAGCGGCAGCACCTCCCCATCCGACCTGCTTAATTCTTGAGCATCGCTTATGCATCACGACCTGTGTGCGGTCCTTTCCAAGGCATCTTCCAAACTTCCCCAAACCCGCACCCCGCCCTCCTCAACCCCTCCTTGACCCAGGGACACGCACCCTGAGCACCCCCGGCGTGAGTCCCGCCCTGTTCCCGTTCAGAAGGTACTTGTTAAGACCCTCCACCAGGTCCCGGTTGCGATCGATCTGCCGCATGCGCTTGGCCTGAGCCGTGTTGGACTTCTGCCAAGCGCGGTAGGTAGCTAGCAGCAGAGTACCCAGGAAAGCGACCGCCAGGCCGCCAAGAATTAGCTTACCTGGGCAGGGGCAGTGGGGCGTGGAAAAGAGAACGGGCGCGGGGCCTGGGTCAGCGGAGGTGGGGTGGGTGTGTAGCTAGGAGGGCATAAGGGGGTAATTGTCTCCTAAGAAGCCCCCTCCGCCCTATGACTGCTCAGGGTTTGGGGCTCCTAACAGCACCAGTCCGTGCCACCATGGTAGGCCACAGCCCCTTCCAGCTCCATGTAGGGGGAATGCCAGTGGTCTATATCCTCGGCTTTGCCTGCGACACAACGTTCCCGGGTAATTCCCATTTCGAAACCGCCGACTATTGAAACCCCGAACTTCCATAGGTTGCATCTTGAACTTTTGCACCTGCCCACTTAGCCTATAACCCAGATCCAGGATCTCGACCCTCCCACCAGACACCGCCTCCTGGCCTGGCGCTCTTACAGTGCATCCTTAATCCGTACCCACCCGGCAAAGTAGTCGTCAGGTAAGTTTGTGAGCGCGAGGCGACCAGCCTGAAGGTGAGTGGCTGGGGAATGGACAAGGGCGGCACAGGGATTCGGGTGGACGCCAGACAAGTGCTTCGGACGCAACAAGCAAATTAGAGACTGGTATCATTTTCTCCATAAAGTGCTCCACAGAGTATGTACAATCACTTTATCAAGGTCAATGGCTGAAGCACCTAGTCCCAGCGTGTAGCAGCAGCAGTAACAGCAGCAGTAACAGCAGCAGATGCAAGAGCAGAACGAATTGCCAATAAAACCGCCGCACCTCAACGACCTGCTCCACAACCTCCTCCACTTCCTCCGAAACCATTTGTTGCTGCTGGCCGGCCGCAACCGTTGCCTCCGTCTCCCCAGGCATGGCCGCCGCCTGAGCCGTCACCTCGCCATCCGCAGCTCGAGGGGCCGCCTCCTCCGTGTTTCGCCTCGCTATCGTCTGCGGCTCTGTCTCTTCTGTAAGCTCTTCCCCCTCCTCCTCCTTGTCCCCTTGGCCCATTCCTGTATGAGCGGTATGGTGTGGGGGCCCCCATGGGGTGTAAGGTACGTAAGCAAACGCGAGGGGAGGAATGGAACCAATGGGTGGGGGACCTGGTTGACCCAGACCGTGGCCTGCGCTCCGCCGGTATAATGCGGATCCACTGCAAATTGGGTCCCCAGGATTTGTTAACCATTCCAAGCTGGGCTCGGTTCGCCAGGACAAACGTGATTCCGATTGGTCGCCAGTTCCATGTGTCTCCGAGGTTTTGTGTAGCTTTTTTGTCTACACGGTATAAATTCCAGCTCATTACACTGGTGCAAGGCTTCGGAGAGCTTAAACCATGATTAGGTTCCCCCTCATGGTTCGTCGTTTCCCCCTCCCCACCTGTCGCGGCCGCCGCCACGCAAACATGGTAACGAGGTGTGACCCTAGGATTCTTGGCGGCCACGACGCACAGGGTTGGGGCCAGAGCCGTGCGTCGCCGCTGTGGGGGAGCTGCGCAGAAGGGAGAACAGAATCCAGCGCCGAGTGACGAGAGGTTTCGGAGCAGTGAGGGGGGGGATATCAGGGGTAGCAGGCCATGAGACATTGGATGTGATCGTAATGGTTATCCGTATTAAACAGCGGGAGTTCTGCCTACTTGTTAAGCCTCATGCCTTCAGGCGCGCCGCCTCTACAATCCAAACCCATCAGCTCGGAGCCGCCCCTATTTCCCCATCAACAATTATATTGAGAAATTAAACGTATGGCTTGATCATACCTTGTTGTCCTCGTAGACTTGCCTTGCAACAAAGCAAGGGAAAATCTGCCTTGGGGGTATGCGCCCCTTGACATAATCCCCATGCACCCGATTTTCGAATGGTCAACATCTTACGGGGGTTTAAGAATTAATCCTTAGCAGTGAATTGCAAAATAGACCAACGTTAAGGCCTTCACACGTTAAGGAAATAAATAACGGAAAGGCCTGGACATCGATATAAGAGTGGTACAATTCAAAATGATAATTCAGTCGTATATGTAGCTGACTAGGTCGTACGTGTTCTGGCAGGTTGGAAAAAGGCAACCAAGTGAAATTTTCCGTAAAAGTTTGTGCAGGACAAGTTGTTTAGAGCTTTACTGCTTCTAATGCATTATTTTGTATATTAAGTAATCTAGAAAATGCCGTCGGCTGCATTGCACAAGCTTGCAAGCGGTATTTCGTCTGGGGGTTCTGGGGGCAATGACTATAGTCCGTCAAGTGGCAGTCGTGGTGGCGTTATTCGTGGGCTCTTTCAAAGCATTCGCGCTGGCCTTTCAACTGAGTCTGGCTCCCCTCGCAGCAGCCGCACAGGACTTACAGACGGACCGGGTACACCGCGAGGCAGTCCAGGCCCGCATAACCTAACATTAAATGCAGACAGCCTCCGCGCCGACTCAGACGATTCAGATGCTGAGGACTTGCGAGCGCGGAAGCTCTCATCCGGGCCCAGCGGGCTATCTTTCGTTTCATTGGCCCCGAGATTTCTTATGTCGAGTGAAACCGGACACATTGCGCTGCCATTGGAGGTGCCATTGGCTGCGAGCCGCAGTTACTCTGGGCGTCGCTCGGGTCAGGCAACTCCGCGCATGGCAAGTTCTGCCCGGCCATCCTTTGAATCCCCAAGAAGTGAAACGCCAGGCGCATCATCATTACAGAGGCCCTCCGATTCTCGTGCCGTTGTCTCCGGGCCAGCGCCTGTACTCGGTACAGCGGAAGTAGTACCATTGTTGCCGACTCCCCTCGTGGCCTCCTCAGCCGCGTCCACAGCCTCCCCTGCCACAGAATCGCGACCCCAGCCGCACAGTCCTCCTGCCGCCGCCGTCGCAGTCGCCGTAACCGACGTGGTTAAAGGCGCCATGCCTGACACTATCGAGTCGCTCAGCGGCAAAACAGCCTCTCCTGGCTTCTCCGAAACCCCACCGGACAGCCCCACAGCGAGGACAGCACCTCTGGTGCCCGCGCCAGCACCTGCCGCCGAGAAGCGGCCTGCGAAGCTTGCGTCGAAGCTCCGCTCATTCAAACCCTCGATCCGGCGACGAATCCTGGAGGCTACTGTCAGCACCGGCTCAGCAGCTGTGCCAGCTCCCGCGGTGCCGGCACAGACCCTAGGTGATAGCAGCTCCCCCCACGTAGCCGGGAGCGGGGGCGACAGCGATGGGACTGGCGGGGGACCCTCCACCAGTGGGAAAGCGCCCCAGGTGGAAGAAGCTTTTACCGACGCTCCGGCCGCCGCCCTAGAGGGCCAGCAGCCGATTATGGCCGATGCCTCATTGCATTCACCTTTTCAGGCGCCACAGCCGCAGCAAGAACAACTGCAGCAGTTGATGCAGTGCCGTTTTGCCTCCACAAGTGCGCTATCGGCCATGGCGGTGAGCAAGGCGGTTCACCGCCTGCAGCTGCGGCAGCAGCAGGAGAAGGCCGCTGCGCGATACGCGCGGACCGCGCCGCACATTCCCAATGTCAGTGGCTCCGGGCTCCATCACCAGTATGCCTCCCCGCCACCACATCAGCGTGAACCCGCGGCCGCTGCGTCGACGCAACGCGTGCTGTCTGTCGCTTCTGACGGCAGCAGCAGCAGCGGCTGTGGCGGCAGCGCAGCCGCCGTTGCCGTCGAGAGCAACGAGAGTGGCATGTACTTACCGTACGGCAGTTCAATGGGGGCGTTGCCACAGTCGCACCCGCCGCTGCAGCAGGGGTATTCGCCAGCGCGTCGTCTGGGTTTTGGCATGAACCAGTCGCGCTCCGCCAGCAGCAATTTCGCCTTCCAGAAGGCCCAGTACGACGGTCACCGTAATGCGCCTGCCGGCGCTGCTGACGGTGGCGACGCCGCGCCTGATTCCGGCAGGACGTCAACTGCCCAGGCGACCAACGCTGACTTCGATGAGTGGCTGGGTGCTGACGTTCCCGACATGTCTCGTGGCCGCCTGACCCGCGTTGTCCCAACAGATCTGGACCGCCGTAGCTCAATGTCGTACACGGAAGGTCACATCAGTGCGGCGGAGCGCCTGCAGGTGCGTGTCCTGTCGGCAAGGGGGTTTGGGGTCGCGTGGCAGCTCTGGCTGCGAGCCAGGCCAACAGTCCAGCCGAAAGGAGTAGACTGTGTGTGTATAGGGGTGATGCGGGCGGTGATGGTAAGTTGGCGGGCACGGTGATGGTGGCAGTGCATGTCCGCCAGGATGCGATCTTGTTTTTGTTGGGCCTGCTTTGCGGCTAGGGAGCTCGGGAAACCTGGCCACTGGTCCCAGACGGACCTCTTTGCCATCGTGCCTCTAGCGGTCTTCTCTGCGTACCTATCTGTTTCCCTCCCCTGGGTATTGTCTGCGCCTTCCTCTGTGCCGTCCTTCCTCCGCTGCCTTTCGCACATAATGTAGAACGCGCGGCTGCAACTGCCTTCCCTCGTCCGTCCAATGGTCATTCCCCCACTGCTCCCAATCCAATCCAATCCAATCCCATGCGCCACACATTGTCGATCAGGCGATGGTTAGCAGCGCCGCATCCGCGGGTGGGGACGAGGCTGCCTCCTACCTGCAGCAGCTCCTCATCCCGGACATGTCTTCAACCGCCTCCGTTGACCTCCACTACAGCAACAACAGCAACCCCGTCGCCAGCGTAGTCACGCTGGCGTACGGCAGCAGCAGCGGGCCTGCTGCAGCCTCGGCCATGGCCACGCCCGTCCCCGGCGCTGGCGGCCTCTGGGGCTTGCTCCAGAACAGCAACAGCCCGCTGGCATTCAGCGCCAGCGAGGATACGGGCGGGTTCCTGCGCACCTCCCCGGCCACGCCGACGGTGACCTCAAAAATTGCCGCAGCGGCGGCGGCCATGGGCTGTGGGAGCAGTGGCAGCGCCCATGTACGGCCCCTGTCAGCGCAAGGTCACTGGTTGAACGGCGACCGCGTGCCGCGCTCGTCCACGGGATGCGGTAGCGGACACTTGAGCAGGTGGGTGGGTGGCGGCCACACCTTGGAAAGGCGGTTACGTGGCCTGCATCATACTTGTTCGGCACATGGATATGCCGTGTGCCATATCCCCATGCGCTTTCTGTGATCGGCATGAGACGCCCCATACCATGGCCACATATAACTGAACTGCTCACCTCTTTCCCTAAGGCGAGGCAACTCCGCTGCAACTTCGTTGCCGTTACCGCGTCCACCACCAAACGCAGGCAAGGCTCCGTGACTTTCACCTCCCAGAGTGCTCATTTTGGTGCTGCCCCGTCGCACTCTAGCGTTGTCGTGGGCGGTGCCAACGGCAGTGTCACCAGCGGCAGCGGCACCTCCTTAATGCTGGAGCTGCCCACCAGCTCCTCCTGCCCTCATGTCAACAAGACAGCGACACAGCTCGTAGAGGAGCTCCGGGAGCTCCACGCAACGGCGGTTGCGGCGGAGCCGCAGCCGCCCACACCGCAGCAGCAGCAGCTGCTGCTGCGCGACGAGCTGACAGCGGCCTTGTGGCGGCTCCTCCGCGCCAAGGACTCGGAGGCGGTTAGCTACCTGCTGGCTGTGGACCCCGCGTCGAAGCCCAACCGTCTCATCGCGCCAATGCTCGCGGAGATGCGCAGCTGGGTGTACCTGAACATGTGGTGAAGGGCGCTGCAGCTTTGGGGGGGGGCAGCTGGGGAACCAGTCCGCGGACGAGCTCTCGCGGACGAGCCACAGGCGCTGGCGGGGTGGCTGGCCAGGTCTTTTACCACGGCAAGGAGCGTCCCGTTGAGCTAAGACAAGGATTAGAATGTGTCTGTGTGCACGCGTGGCTTCCAGTCGCTCAGCTTTGGGCATGCATGGAGATATGCAGGGGTATGGCCCTGTCGAAACTGCAGCAGCAGCAGCAGCGCTGGTATCGGCGGCGGCAGCACGGGTGGTAATGGCAGTAATGGCGATAGTGGCGGCAGGTGGTGCCTTTTCTTAATGTTGCATGGCGAGAGCATCTGACCCATCTGGCTGTCTGAACAGCCGTGCGTCTGTCCGGCTGCCGGTTCCTCGCCAACTTAAGCCAGCAAGTAATAACCCCGCGATGTTTATGGTCCTACGTGGTATTGCATCATTCATGATTGATTGGCCCAAGAGCTCCGATGAGGGCCTGCAAGGCGACGGGTGCCGCAGGGTGGTGTTGGGAGCTGCGAGGGCTCTTTTGCCCGGCGGGGTCGGGGACCCTGAGAGAGCGAGTATGTATATCTGTATCGTGTGTGTTCGTGGTTTGGGGAACCCAGGGGAATAAGATTATGTCGCGTTTTCACACGGCTGCACCGGAGGGCAATCCAGGGTAGCGGTTGGATGGAGCGCCCATCATCGCAGCTGCTGGGGGATGGACTGCGGCTGCGGCCGCCATCGTCATCTCGATCCCTTTCCTGATGTGGGACGATAATTCAGGCAGCTTTTCGTTTGGTGGGCTCTGCAAGTGATGCGAGGTCTGTGGGTGTACATACATACATGCACACACACCATGAAGCGGCGTCTGGCATCTGCTATTCGCACACACATATGTGTCTCCAGCACTTCCTTCTCGCTGCTCAGTTAATAAACGCAGTGCATATAGACGCTAACGGTATAGGGTCCAAAGGAAACGCGCATCGAGGGGTTGTTGCGTCTTTTGAGGATTGTTGCTGGTGAGGATTTGGCAGCTACGAGGCTAAAAGAATTGCATAGCCGAATGCGCGATTATAAAGCTGGCGGAGGTTCAAGATATCCGTGCTGCGCGGAGGAGCCTTCCCGCGGTTGTGTAGTACCTAGCAGACCGCAAAGAATGCATTCGCAACCCCTAGTAACATCGTCTGGAATTCAGAGAAATTCTAGAAGTGACTCGAAGCATTGCAAAACGTTTCACTCGCTTGGAAGGCAAGCAGGCTTGCTCTTTAAGACAGGTCTTTATTAAAGCTTTGTGGAGATATCCTGTGTCGACGTGGTTGGGGTTGCTGGTGGTTGTGGCTGTTAGTGGTGTAGAGTGCCGGTGGTTGAGGGTATTAGTGGCGGTTGCTGTGGGCCCCACAGGGTGCCGTGTGGGGGGTTTCACGTGCTTGTGTGTTTTGGTTGTGCGATTTGTTTGATTGTGGTGACCGCTCACGCACCGGCATGGGGCTCGTGTATCGGCCGTTGGTGAGTCAACCGCCAAAACTAAATAAGTGGTTAGCATTTGGTGATCTGCGCGATTTCCTCAATGCCTGAAGCTTTTTATTGTTATAGTGTGCCTGTGCCTTCTACGAGGTGCGTGTGTTTGGCCTTGGAACGCCGGATTGGGTTGGAGGGAGGCTCGACGAGACGGAGTAGCGGTGTGACGTCGAGCTCCCAGGACACACGACTCGCCGGCCGGTTTAAATTTGGAACAGGTACGTCAGGACAGGACCAGAAACCAGACAGGACCAGAAAAGCGACCTTAGCAAATACCAAACTCGACGCTGAAGCATCCGCCTTTGTAGCACTACCTTTATCAGTTATTATCTATTTCCAACTTGGGGTGGGGTACGGGCGGTGATTTGGGACTGTGTGAGCGCTGCCCTGCGCTGGGGAGCAGCTCGTCGGCCCCGTCCCACGGGCAGTACGACGGCGTCCTTCGGCGGGTTGGAAACCGTTGTACGGATTGCTTCCCTGACCATGTTATGTCTGTGTCGGGATTCCGCATTAGTTATGTAATGTAATGTAATGTAATGTAATGTTACAGAGTGGGAGGCTTCTGGGCCGCTTTATCACATTGTCAGTTCTAGATCATTTATCACCTTATAGCACCATCCACCACTACCACACTGTACTTCGCCATACGAACTGTTAGTCCAAGGCGGCGGATCCAGCCTTCAGGGACCCCTCCTCATCCATTCACCCGAACACCCGAAGAGACGGAGGGTTCGGCAATCGCCACCAATCTAGCGTGCGAATCTGGTCCATCAACTGTGACCTCAACTCCACATCTCAGCAGCTAGCCATAATCTCGCGCTCCCGACTAATTCGGGGGTCTCCCCAGGAATCGAACCCAGGACCTTAAACTGCTAATTGCAGTAGTGTCAACCCAGACCAGCATTAGTTATATCCTGGCGATACTTCAAAAACGCAACACCTACATACGCGGGCGTCAACCTGCTGCAATTGCTTTCGTGCAGCGCCTGCTGGTTCCATTCCCGTGTCAGGCGGCGGAAGAGAAACTGTACTTTTTTAAAAGTAATTAGTATGGAATTATGGAGTGACGAAGAGTCGGTAAGGTTTGTGGCAGTTTCATGATTGTTTGGGTGTTGGGGGTTGCTTCGGCGGTGGCTGATGCTTGCTTCTTGTTGTTGGCGCAAGAGGGCGCAGAGATCGCTATCGCGGGGTTGAGCGCGATCACATACCACCAGGCTGGAAGGAAGGTTGGTTTGCGATTTGTGAGGCGGCGGCCTCCCCTGCCCAGTTCTGCGGCTCCCTGCCTGCGGCTTGCGATTTCCAAGGAGCTGCGTGACCTGATTCATGCGCTGCACAAGCAGATTCATTTGAGCTGGACTCAATCCTATCCGGGGTTTGCTCAGAGCCCGGACTCGCGAGCAGGGGACGTCCCTTAGCGGCGGGGGTGCAGCTCCAGCTGCCCACTTCTGTACGATGCTCGCCGTTTACCACATGTACGGTGCCATATATGTACGGCATTTCAAATGCTGGGAGAAGCTTACTTGCTTCCTGTAGTTCCATGTTGGTCGCAATAAAGAGCTTTGTCAGTGTGTTTTAACTGTTCAGGGGTTTGGCCTAATGATGGTGATAATGTTGGTACCAAGTGTCAGCGTTCAGCACCGGGCACACTCTTGAGGCTTGGCGATGCTGCTGGCTAAGGCTGCGATGGAGATGAGGTGGTGCGGATGTCAGGGCGGGGCAGATTTTGGAATGGTAATGGTGGTAATGGTGGTGTCCGTGACTCTTGACGGCCATGGCGGATAGAGCCGCCTGTTCGGACTGTCCTGCAGCGCCGTATGGGGCGTCGGCGCAACCCATGTATGCCTGATGCCGGGTCATCTGCGGGGTTCGGGATGAGGGAGGCGCACTGGGACTGGCGAGCATGCCTTCGTGACTTTGCGCTAGAATTCCTGCGCAGGAGACGGTGACAAGGCGTACGGTAGGGTGCGTGTCTCAAATGCGGGCGCGCAATGTCGTAATCCTTGCCTGACGAGCGCGTGTGCTTCGAAATCGGAAATCTGATATGGTCTTTGTGGACCCACTTGCTTTTTTATTTCTTCTTTTTCCAGTCGTTGTGTGCTGCCCATGGCTCATGGCTGCTAGGAATCACGCAGGTATGGAAATCCCCGTTTGCTGTGAGCGCCTTTGTGCATATTCGGTCCTTGGACTTGTCCGTGCCGAGATGCGGTTTTGCATGCGGGTATGTGTGTATTGCGTCCGTGTGCGCGAGTGCGCCTGTAGTCCCCATGTTGTCGTCTTTCGCAAGGCGCAACGGTCTTTGATATTATAAAAATGCGCAATTTTATGTCGTACGTCATCTCATCGCATTCGCGTGTGGTGCTGCACACCCTAGCGACATTCTCCTTGCCAGTTCCCAGGAGACTAAACAGCTGTCGATGTCTTTTTGTACAGTCAGGCGACTGTCGGCGCCTTTGCGGCCAATATGAATTGGAAATAAGATTGGTTGTAATCCGCCGCAGCGGGCCCAGCGCAGGCCAAGCCACTGCACGACCCGTCATGAGATGCCGCTGCCCTTGGTTGGCACGGTCAGGCACGCCGGCCTCCTTCGGGACCCTCTCCTCACACTTCCCTCACGGCGACATCCTGAAGCACTGTTGCCGTGCCATCTGGTTGCGTAAATATCACTACCGGGCCCTGGGTAGCATTTAGAGGTCCATGGCTCGCGGCCGGAAGGCTCAGGTTTGTGTGGGAGGTTGTATTGTATAAATTACAAAGCGAAGTAAATTAAGGAGATGCAATTAATGGCTGGTATGTACGTGGGGGTTACAGTTGACTGTGTACGGGCGACTTGCCTGCCTGGCAAGACAGCAGGTCTGTCGGCAGCCTTGCCTCTTGCGCTCATGCAGGAGCCTTGCGGCTCTCTACCCCGAACACGAGGGGTTGGGACACGCATGGAGGAAGGAAGGGGGGCCACCGGCAGCAGCATCGTTCGGATGGCGCGGACAGCTCTGTGCAGGTACCACCGCCCAGAGGGAGCGGCCGGTTGCTTTGTCTAATATTAATCATGATTAAGGCGCGGTGCGACCGTGGGTTGTTACCGCACAGTAATGGCATGTTTGTTTGGCATGTAGGAGAGGAGAGGGCTGCTGTTGCTCGACTTGCATTGCCGTGTGTCTACTGCAGCGATTGCCGATATTTAGAGGTGTAAAGCACAGTTGGCTCGGCGCCTCAAGGGTGGGAATCGCACCCGTGGTGAAAGCATAGTAGAAATACTGAGTACTTGGGCGTCACGGTCGGCATTGAATCTGTTGTGGCGGCGCAAACAGCGTCAAATGAAAGGGCGGCTTTTGTGCCCGGCATAAGGGTTGTCTATCGTTATGGTTGCCTTCAAGTTTAACAAGGGCCTGAATATCAGCCCTCGGAAATTTGTCCTGACGCTGCTTTTCCTAGCGGCTACATCCGTGGCCTGAGCCGCCGCATTGTTTGCCTCAATCACAATTGTCCTGCTTGCTTGGCCAGGGCTTTGTGTCACCTTGCTAAAAAGAAACTACACTCATGTCATGACCATGACATCGGAGTACTTGATAGTTCAGCCATTCTTGGTGGGTTATAACTGTTTGCGGCGTTACAACGCTGTTTACGTATGTGCACTGCCATCCAATTGGGGCAGCATGTAACGGGTAGTAACCAGGCTCCCAGAGCCATATAGCTCCTGGCCTGTGCTTGAATTTAGCAAGCTCTTTGGTGGCCCCCCCTGCAACATCTTCATTGCCATTCATTGCCGCTTCCGCCGGGTTTACACACTTCCCGTATCTATATAGGCTTAGGCGTCTCTCAATGCCGTGCCAGCTTTCCCATTGTGATAGGCTGAACTTTGTGGAGTAGGTTTATGCCAGTTCGCTCATGGATATGGGACGATTCGCCTTGGTTTGGGTATTGGCACTGCCCGCCTTGTTTCGCACTGTTCGGGCTAGTTGGAATAGTGGGTAAAGCGATTTTCATTGGTGGGGTAAGCTGCATACAAAACTCTTGCTTCTTGACGCCAACGCGTGTGCAGGATCAGTTGTGTGTTCAGATATGGCTGCGAAACTGCAAGCTAAGATGGCTGAAGACGCCTAGGGAGAAGATTGTGTTGTCCGAAATCCGGACGCGTCCTTTCTTCCCTTCACGGGATCCTCCAGGGTGGGCTG
This sequence comes from Volvox carteri f. nagariensis, assembly GCF_000143455.1. Taxonomy (NCBI): domain Eukaryota; kingdom Viridiplantae; phylum Chlorophyta; class Chlorophyceae; order Chlamydomonadales; family Volvocaceae; genus Volvox; species Volvox carteri. The sequence continues at coordinate 845,425 of NW_003307548.1, read as the reverse complement.
GTCTGCTGCGTGCCATGCATGAATCCGGTCCCAATCGATTACTATCCGGGATGTAATTCTTGCGAGAGCGCGCCCAGAGGGGAATCTGCTCGTTTTCTTTTGCGGGGAAATCTTATCCCCGATCCCCTGCCAGCTACCTGCGGTTCCATGGCCGGTTTCCATTTGTGTCCGTGGTTCGTGTTCCTTAGGGTCGGTGGTGTGGTCTGGTGTATCTGTGGTGTCATCGCATTGCCGCGTTGCTCTCTGGTGGGGGAGTCCAACACGTCAGGAAGCGCCGCACGGTTGGCAAGGTACCCTTGCCTCGCTCCCTTGTGCTATACAACCAGAAATCCTTCCTGTCAAATAACAGCAAATTTGTGCCTTCGGGATGACTTCACCGGTTTGTTTGTCTAGGGCATATGGAACTAGGTCATGCGGGACTATCAATAAAAGTAATTATGTGACATGAGTGGAATAAATTCTCTTGACTTTTTTTTTGATAGCACGAAAGAAATGTTACGGCCGGCTATCATGATTTAGTTGGATGTCCTCATCATCATCATGGGATCCATGCTGGCTTAGGCGCCTCGAAATACAGACGCCTCGCGCTCACGAAGCCGGTTTTGCAACCGGTCCCGCGTGTTATTTTTATATGGAGCCGCGGACGTGCATGTGCGTGCACGTGGCTCTGATTATTCACACAGTCCCCTCATGCAACCCAGTACGGAATCTGCATGCAAGTAAACCTGTTGCAGGCAATATATGTAAGATGTTGGGGGCCTTTCTTGCCCCGGGTGTCCCGATGGTGCCTCGGAGGGGCAACAATAACTTCAACCACTTTCCTCCAGAGCCTGTCCTGCACTCGACACTCCTGTCCGGCAGGGCCCAACCGTAACACGAAAACAGGTCCTGCGGTCATGCAAAAATGATGTCACCAAACTTCGCCCAAACGGTTGCTTTGAAGGAGTCCTTGGACTGCGGGTAATGATTAAAGCAGCAGACCATCAATGGGCTTTACTAATGAGCGTTCGCATGGAGGCACGAGGCACGCTTCTGCACATCGCGTACGGAAATCCAGCAAAGAGGGGGGTTTGAGTAGGTTACATGTTGGATGCATTCAGCCTCCATCTTGGATCCTATTCCCGCGAATCCGAAAGGAACGTCGTTGTACAAATTTTGATGGATGTGGGTTAGAGCGCGCCCTAAGTTCATACGGCGCTGTCGAGCCAGAACACACGTGGACCGCAAGGAACCAGAGATCTAGCGGGAAAAATCCACGTTTAAGCCTACAGAGGGTAGCGTGATCGGCAGACCTCGGATAAAACAAAACACGAACACAGACAATCATCTACGAGTTCTCTACGAAACACGACGGACGATCGACGACGAGCGGCCCTGCCCTCCTCGCTTGGGGGATCGGCTAGAGAGATGACATCTTTGGAAAAACCCATGTTCGGGTCGACATGTTTGAAGTCAACAGCCGTGGTCATTTTTCCGTTGTCCGTGAACCTGGCGGTCTCCAAATAATTGAGCATCATCCGCGCCTGCGTTCGCCCCTCCGGCCTTCCGTAACACCTTTTCGGCAGCAATGTGTACTTCCAGGAGGAGCTGTGTGCAGCAATGTTCGGGGAAATATCCAGCCAGAAGTTTCTGGGCATGCCGAGCTCGGCGCGGATGTAAATGGTGCGGAGATTTCGGTGCATGTAGCTTGTCGGGACAGGAGCTGACTGAGTGCATGGGTCTCGCTATAGGGGTTTGCCAGCGTGCGTACATGGCGGAGACTGTTTGGAAGGAATGGTTCTCGAGCCTCCACGCACGCCGGTCCCGAACAGCTCGCGCAACAGACAGAAACGCCTGTTCCCCCGACCCTCCTTTGCTGTGTTTGTCCTCTGCTTCCCACTACCTATGTCTTGCACGCTCATGACCGTTGTGACACGACGCATATACGGGCGCTGTGCATACTGCGCACTCCCTTCTCTCATCTTGAGTTTGCAGTTCTCGCATGCAGCTTCTGGCACCGGTAATAAGGATCGCTGGGGAGGAAAACAGCACACTCAGGCACCCCGCTGGGCCTGAAAGCCACTTCGCACGATACCGGGCACCGGAAGCCGACTATGTATGTGGTTGTGCAAAAGTTGCAAAACTTCAGCTCAAACCTTGAAACGTGAGTAGAAGTTGGCGAATGGAAGCCCTTGACAATCGAACTTGTCTGAGGTACTCCGACAAGCGTGTGAACTTACAAACGAATGCTTTCTGACCATGTGTGCACAAAACGAACTTGACGACGCTACTCAATTTGGAGCTTTACTAGACGTTGTACGCCCAGTCAACGGGTCAACGCGGTTCTCGTCCATAGTAATTGTAATGTGCTCAGTTCCCTAGAAATTAATGTCTAAACATCTGAGCCCCATAATAGTTTTAATTGCTTTAAGATTGCCTTGTTTGCGAGTCAACATCAAACCCCCTGTGCAAACCGGCAATCGGAGCTTGAGACCAACTGAATATAAAAACACTTGAATTGCGACCCAATAATGAAAATAAATATCTAATTGGAAAGGGGGATGTTGCGATAGCGCCAAGGCAGGGCTGGCTGTCAATGTTGGAATTTCAGCGAGGCCGCGAGCAGCGGCTGCGGAGGTACCCGGCTCGTCATGCCCAGTAACAATCTAGCTTCCACGGAGGTGTCCCCGCTGCGGCACGTACGGTAAGCAACCTCCCTGACTTCTTGCTTCACACCAGCTGTCGGCTTTACCAAGCCTTTTCTGCCCCGGTTCCCTCGCAGGGACATCACAACTTTCCATAAGGGCAAAGACAACACTACCTATGACACTTTCTGCGCGCTGCCCAGCCCACCCAGGCCGTACTGCGCCTATGACTATGCGGTTATCGCTGAGATTATCAAACATGCCGATACAGCCGTAGCCAGAGCGTACAGAAAGGGGACAGGTGCGATGGCCAGGGCCAGGTTTGCAGGGAGTAGGCCCGAGTCAATAGCACTTTTAACCGCCGCGTCCCGTCCAGGCTCCGGCTTGGTCACCCTGCAGTCCATACTTCAAGCGTATGAGCACATTCTGCCCCGCCATGGAATTAAGCCGGACGAGGATACGTACTACTACCGTCTTATTCTTAAGCTGAGCCTTGACCCGGAGCCGGATTGGTGGGTGAAGCTCAACCGTGAAACCGGCACCACCGGAGGGTAAGTTTCCAGGTCGCTGACATCATGCAGTCCTTCCGGCTGTGTAAAGCCGTGAGCCTGTGTGAACCAATGCGCCAGAAACCCGCTCTTGCAATGCTTACTCCCACCGCAGGCGCTCCACTTTCTTCCCCTCCTCCACCAGCGCTGTATCGTCCAACCGTTCAACACCGCGGGCAGGTGATTCCCGTCCATCCAGTGTGTACCGCGTGTCGCCGACGCGATTGCCTCGGTCGATTGGGACAGGGAACAACGCAAAGCCCAGCGTCCATAGCGCCAGCGCGACGCCTTCCGTCCGGAGCAGAATCCCCACTATCGGTGGTGGGCGGATTCCCGGGCGTGCATCGCCGTATCGCACTTCAAAGTCGTTGGCGCGCTCAACTGATCTTGAGCTGCAGGACGCGATACGGACGGCAGTGGCCCAGACAGCACGGCTGCGTGCATCATGGGAGGCCTCTCAGGACACAGCAAGCCGCAGCGCGCACACTTCGCCCAGAAATCCATCTTCTCAGAGGGCATCGCCGCGGAAAGGGTCGCAGGAGGCGGGCCGGAATATAGATCAAGATGCGGAAACATGGGCTACCCGAGAGGCAGCTGCCAGAGCTCTGGTGATACGGCACGCGATAGAGGCGACGCAGGTGCCGCAGCATGCAGCGTGGGATGGAACCCAGATCGGCGCGGACGATAGGTCCGTGCGGTCCATTGCTGGTCGGTCAGCAGTGTCGCTCCAGGCCGCGGCCCGCCAGGCGGCCGCGCGATTGGACGGGTCCGGTCCTGGCATGGGGGAATTCAATGAGGCCGCACGTGCCCTCCAGGAAGCGGCGGAACAGGCGACAGCTGCTGCATACGCTGCAGTGGATGCGGCGCGCGGTGTAACGCAGGGTCATGCTCCGCTTCCATTGGGTCGATACGAAATGGACACGCCATCCGCAACTCTGACGGAAGGCTCCCTGCGTGCTTTGTCCGCGGCACCGCGCTCAGCGCCTGCGTCCGCCGCCTCTGGAAGCGTCGACGGGCGGTCCATGATGCTGCACAGCGTCACGAGTGAAGGCGGTGCACCTTCGTCATTCTATAGAGACGATTTTGGAGATACCTCTGATTACGGCGCGGCGAGCAGCCGGTATGCTTCTTATTGGTCGCAGGGGACCCGGGATCCCAGCGGTGTCATAGAGCATAGCAGGTCCTATCGCGATGATGGTGTTGGTATGTCACATCTTGGCTCTCGTGTGCCCTCCAGCCAGTTTTTGCATCGTTCCCTGAGCAACAACACCGGCGGTAGTGCTGGCTTGAGCTTCGGTGTGAGTCAATTCATGTCGGAACCGGGCACCGATAGCCTGAGCGCGGACCGCGGCAGTGGAGGCGGCGCCAGCGGCGTCGGTGCAAGCGTGTCCAGCGCGAGGACGGGGCTCAGCGGTAGCAGCTTTCCAACAGGCACTGGCAGCGGAATCGTCCGGCTTGGTGGGGTCGCAAGAAGTGAAAATGGCGCCAGTGGGATGCACCCAACGGCCAGCTCGACACATGGCAGTGTAATCAGCGCAAGCACACGTGGGGGTGGCGTCGTCTACGGCAGCAGCATGCGGAGCGACGGAGGTCTCAGCACGCATACTCACACTAGCGGCCGCATGAGTTCTGCTGACCCGGGCATAGGTGCGCGGAGTGAGAGCGGCGTTAGCGTCGGCACCCACGCTAGCGGTCGTGATGGCGGGCACCGAGGCACTGGTTTAAGAAGCGACATACGTCCAAATAACGTAGGAATGCGAAGCGAAGGAGGTGTTAGCATGTCAACCCACACCAGCGGCCACATCAGTCCCGTTACATCCGTAGATCCAAGAGGGAGTGGCGGCCATTTTAGCGGCCATGCAAGCGAGTATGGCGGGTCTACAAACCGGGGTGGCAGCGTGCGCAGCGCCAGTGCAAATGGTGCTACCAGCGTCCCCGCCTCCGCCGGTGCTGGCGCTGGCGGAAGCAGCGCGTATAGTTCCAGCGCCCCTGGTGACGTGGGCGCTGGCTCTGTCCGCGCCAGCAGTCAAAACCTTGGCAGGAGTGCCAGCTCTGGCAGGAGCGTCGGCGGCCTCAGTTCCAACACCGGCTTTGGCGGCTTCCGCTCGGACATGGGCGAAAACAAAGGTCGGGGCGGCGGTGCCGGTGATCCAGGCTTAGCGGCTGCCAATAGCGACAGCGAGGCATCCTTTCGACCATCCAATGGCACGGTGCGGGATGATGGTGGCCCAGGACCGGACGCCATTGCCAGGAGCCATGCTGCTAGCTTGCGCACTGGCAGCAGCATTAGTCCCGTGCCCCGAGGCTCTGGATCTTTTGCATCAGGTACACAACACGACCGAAGCTATAGTGCCTGGCCGGACTGTCCAGATGGCATCGGCGGCGGTGGTGATGGCTTCAGCTTCCATTCGAGTGCCGTTGCCAGTGGTGTCAGCTCGGGTGTTTTCAATGAAATTAGAAGACCTGGAGTGGCGAGCGCCGGTGGATTCGGGCATGTCTCAGCCGGCGGTGCTGAAAGCTTGGTCGGTGATGCTGGCGGGTGTTACGGATACCCGCCCGGGGCCAGCGGTATCTTTGGCGGACGTCCTGACGAATCGAGCTTTAGCTTTGCCACGGGCGGCGGAGGGCCTGGTGAGTGGCGCGTAGCTGGGAACGGTTATACCCCTTTTGCCCCAGCAGCCGATGCTATGTCCCCGCTTGACAATGCCGAAACAGGCTACATTCTCCCGCATGGTGCAGTACCATACGGCCAATTCCCACCGGATGGCAGTATTGCTGGTGGCTTCCATTGGCCTGCACCTGAAGCAGCTGCCGGAGGCGGCGGCGGCTTGTTTCCTGCGGCTCCAGGCAGCGGTCCATGGGGACCGAATGACGATGGCCGGGGCAACGCTTCTGGCAGCGGAGGCGGAGGCGCACCGCTTGGACGGCCTCCTTCGCCGCCTGATGATGAGGATGATGAGGATGATGAGTCAGATCTGCCCGAGGACGCTGAGGCGTACATGGACTTCAGCCGCATGGCACGTGCGTTTCAGACGTGGCGACGAAACACTTGCACGCGCATGATAACCAGGTGCAGTGGGCATCGCTCCTGAAGCCGGGCAACGGGACCAGTCCGCCAATTATCCAAACTGTCTGCGTCCTCTTTCCCTCCATGTGCGACGCCGTGTGCTCCCGTTGCATGTTTCTATTGACGCCCACACTTGCACATACCCGCAGGTCTGAGCGCGACCAGGCCTTGCACAACTGGGCCGTTGCGGCTTCGTTCTGGGCGGTCCAGTTGCTGCGACGGTGCTTCACTAAATGGCACAGCCTCGCTCCTCGCAAGGCCCTGATGGCCATGTCGATCTGGGGAGACAACAGCCGTGCCGGATGCTTCAGGTGAGAGACTGGTTGTGCCATTATTATAGGTCCATCCGGTACACACACATGTATTTGGGGGATGCTTGCCTTCCACGCTGGTGTCGTGCTTTCAAAAATCGTTTCCACGTTTTGGCCGCTTAAGCAATACTCCCCGTTGCATCCACAGGCGCTGGCTAGTGTTTACGCGATTCCTCCGATCAAAGAATGCTCAGGGTGTCCGCCTCTGGCGGGTCCGCCTCCTCAAGCGCTCCTGGCGGCAGTGGAGGCACTACACTTGGTCCCGGCAACGGAAGGTGCGACAGCACGGATGAATGGATTCCTGATACCGGCCCGCGTATATGCGGCTGTGTAATTGTGTGAGGGCGTTGTGTTGGGTGCGAGGGGGGCTATAGCGTTCAGAGGCGGGCTTCCCTAGCTGAGTCGGAAGCCGATTTGGATGGAAAGCTTAAGCAAGTTCTGCGTGGTTGGCTTGCAGCTTCCAGCGGTTTTGCTCGGGTTACCTGGCCAACCCCTGTCGCAGGTGATGGCGGCCAAGAAGGCTCGGTTATTCAGGACCGACAGGATGCTGCACAGCAGCTGGCTTTCATGGCAAACCTTCACTGCCTACAGGGTACACAAGGTGCGCACATCCTTACTCCCGGTAGCAATGAAGCGCTGTGCATAACCATTTCAACGACCAACGCTCATCGCGCCTATTGTGTAGCAGCATGGCATGGCATAATGTTCACGCGGGAAGTCTACCCAGAATGGAGGCCCGGCCTTCAGTTTACATGAATCGGGCCCAGACAGTATGTGCAATGCAGTCGCTCTCACTCAACTGGCTATAGATGTTGTACCCGACCAACAGTGCAGTTCTGTACGTTGCCCCTTTGAGCAGGCGCTGATGGTTAAGAAGGCTGTGGGCTTCTGGTCAGACCTTCGGATTCGTGCCTACTGGCTGGAGTGGCGCTACTTCACCGTGACGAAGCGCAGGGTGGTAAGATTGCCAGTGGCATTCAGGCTGCGTTGCATGAATAGCTTTATTCTTGGGGTTTCACTTTCCTCCGCCAAAGTTCGGCGTTCATGGCTGCCGGGAATTGCATTGCAGTGTGTACTGATGTAAGGCATAACTACTGTACCGCGTAAGCTCTCGCGCTCAAGCTATTCCATGTCGACCCACTTCAACACCTGTCGGCTCCCGCAGACACTGGGCACCAGAAAGGCGCTGGAGTTCTGGTCGCGACGTCAGCTGCAGGCAGGCTGGCAGGCATGGCGGCGGTTTACGCTGGGGAGGCGGAGAAAGGTATCGTTACTGCACCAATTATTCCTTGCCACTGTTCAAGACAACACTCCGGGGCAAATCCCGGCAAATCCTATGGCACAGCTGTGCCTATATGTGGCTCGCAATCGTTTCACTGACTCTTCGGGCCCTGGCATTCCTTTGCACCCTTGCCGGTTCGTGCTCGTAATGTCAAATGCAGCGTAATTGCCTAACCCATTGAAGTTTGCACTTTCCCCCGTCGCGGTCGTTACAGACGCGTGGAAACAAACGGGCCCGCTCGCTTTGGGTTCGCCGTCGGCTGCGTGAGCGCTGGGCAGCGTGGCGCTCCTTCACGGCTGCAAGCCGCCGTAAGGTAGGCTGTGGAAATGTCGGCAGGCTTTGCGTGGTTTTCTGCGCAAGCCCGGAGTAATAGGTGCCGTGTTCAGTGAACGGAATTCTTGCTGTTCGTTCCCTTCGTCCCCTATCCTTACCTTCGGGCTTCCAACAAAGCCGTTCGATGGAGCCAGACCTGTCGCTCATGTAATTTCATGCGGTACTACTCGTTGAGCCTTTGCTGAGTGCACGCTGAGTTGCCTTCACGCTGATGCCGCAGACGCTGCATCTCTCGCTGGCCGTCAAGTTCTGGACCGGCTCTACACTCCGCAGTTGCTGGCGGCAATGGCGAGAGTTTACCGTCAAGCAGAGGCACAAGGTAACGCGCGCAGTCTCGACGTTACGGAGTGGCTGCACTATCTTGGCGGCGGTGCCGTACATACAAGTATAGAAGGGCGCGCCTTGTATAGTGTTCTACTGTTTTTGTTTCGCACAAACATGGCTCAGCTGCAGTAACAGGTTTCGGTGTAAACCAACCACGGTTTCTCAATTTCCTGACGCAGGCTCTGGCTTTGGAGCGTGCGTTGAATTTCTGGGCTACGCACATTCGATCTGCCTGTCTGCGCTTGTGGCGACAACATACGGCTGCTCGGCAGCGCAAGGTGATTCTCGCTTCTTGGTGCGCGTGCTGCCTTTCAGCTGACCTAAGATGTGGTCCTTCGCTTCACATGCGGTTTTCACCTATTGGAGGCGGCAGCCATCTTGTGCGGCCGCGTGCGTCTCCTCCAGTGACTTATCCTCACCCGTACATGCCAACGTATTTGTAGGCCGACGACACTAGCAAAGCGCTGCGATTGTGGACTGGTCGCACACTGGCCGCATGCTTGTCGACGTGGCAGGATTTCACGGCCAAACAGAAACGAAAGGTACGCGGCCCCTTGCTCTCAGCTACACGCAGCTGCGACTCTGCTCACCTGAGCGCTGCTCCAAGCTGAGCTGACCTGATAGTAACTTTAGCTTGATGGTTATAGGCGCTGGGATTGGCCAAGGCAGAGGGCTTGTGGAGGATTCACACGTTCCGGAACTGCCTCTCCGAGTGGAGCTTACTAGTACAGGAGGCGCGGCGGAGCTGGCAGTTGTCAGAGCAGGTGTACATGTGAGTTCTAGGGTAGCAACACGCACGAAACAGGTGATTAATCCGGGATTTAGGACCCATGACTGATTAACTAACTAAGGTGGAGTATGCTTGCGGCTACGCCAAGGGCTGCTTGGTTGGCGGTTGTTAGACAAAATTTCTAACGGCCTGACCCATCTCAACCAACCTCGCATGTATTTCACTGCATTGCAAACCCTAAGACTAGATTGGCCGCTGCCAAGAGTTCGTCTCCAGGATCTCCTGGCTATCGGCTTTTCCGTCCCTCTTGTGACTTGCCTATATCCGTGACTTTCTGCGCAGGCGTCGCTTACTGCACAACTGGCACTTGGTGGCTTGCTCGCTTGCAAAACTGTCGGCCGCATACAACACCATCCAACAAGTGGACCATCGACGGCTTTTGCTAGTGGTCATGCGGGCAAGTTTAATATCTTATTTTTCAACGCACACACGTTTCCTTGAACCAATCTCCGAAGAATAAGGTCATGGGTCCGCGACTAAAGTACAGTCTTGCCGCATGGCTGTGTTCGTGGCGTGTCTTAAACCCCTCGGGATTACGAGCTGTCGCCGTTTACCTTGCCCCTGCTTGGTAATGTATCGTGTAAATAATTATACCTAAGCTCTTTTCCGCAAGCTTATTTTCCCGGCCCTGTAATTGGCCGCCCGCCAGGCCCTTACGGACGCGTACTCAGTGCGTGACGAAGCAAGCAGACGACTGCGTGCGGCACTTACGCGCTTACATACCAGGCGCCTCCTGCACGCCTTCAATAAACTCCGAGCAGCTCGTGTCCATGGTCAGCAGAAGCGTGAGAAAAACGCAATGGCGGGACAGTGGTGGAGCAGCAGGTTAGTCATCGCATTTTGCAGCGCAGGAGCTGTGTCTGTACTCTTGACCCTTTATCCTGAGAGAAATGGTGCTCTTATAACACCTCGCAGGTGTCTCGAGAGGTATTGGGCTGTATGGCGCAAGTCTCAGGAGAGCGGCCGCAGGGCCATGGAGGTAAAGTCCCGGCAAAGCGCTTCCCGCATAGCCGTATGGTTGACGTGCACCGCTTATCCGGGGTCCATCCTTAGCGCGGGTGTGTACGCGCTGGGTGCGTAACTCGCCAGGGGGCGCACTTCCGGTCATCCCCCATGGTTCATTAACAGCTGGACGCATACCCGGTCTGCCTCACCAGTCCCGGCCAGCCACAGAGTCGCAGGTATGCTGGTTACCAAAACGTTGTAAACTTATCTCCTCCAATCCTTTTTCAGGCTGCTTGCAACTACGCCCTCAAGATTCTCAGACCGCTGCTGCGCGACGTCTTCTACTGTTGGCTGGACTGGCATGAAGGGAGGATGCTGCGCCGGTAGGTACAGGTGCAGCAGAGAACCTGTAACTGTTTGATATGCGCCTTGGCAACGCAACCCATACACTTGAGCGGCACCTTTCTGGCCCTACCTCTAAATTTGACGTGGTATGGTTTTGCCTAGCTAGCTTTTCCCATGCTTTTCTCTCGTCATTGATCCTTACCATGTCAAATATGTAGCGCGATATTGCCTAAATACAGTATTTGCTTGCCCTGGGTCATGGTGCTCCTGCCGCCAGGTCCCGTGAGACCGAGGCGCGCCATAGCATGAATGCCCGCAAGCAGCGGCTGGTAATGCGAGCGTGGTACGGCAATGTGGTAGCGAGCAGGAAGCTGAAAGCTGCCTGCCAGTCCATCATGCGGTAAGTGTCAATAGGGGTCGTGCGCGCTGTGTGTAAGTGGTGTGTGTGTGTGGGGGGGGGGGTGTTCGGGCAGAAAGGCTTCACGTCCGACTCAAGGCGAAAGCACGCAGGGCCACGTTGTAGTGGGCCTTGTATGGACGTTTGCACAAAACGCGTAATGCCGATGCAGATTATATAAACCGAGAAGGCTAGTGAATAGCCATTGTGTGTGGGCCTTTGTATGCATATCCCTTGTTTACCTGCGCAGGAACGAGGTGAAGCGGGTTATGGTATCCGCCTTGCGTCAGCTGCGGCGGGAGCATGACAATGCGCGGCGGGCGGCTGAGGGGCGCAGGGCCGTGGAGCGCGGCGCAGCCCGGCGCTGCCTGCGGCACTGGAAGGTGTGAACTTTCCCGCGGCATGTATTTACCGTCATTGCAACCTCAGGTCAACACAGCAAAGCAGCAAACGCCTACAGCGTGCGTGATGGAGTGCGTGTTAATAGCACATTTGGATTTTTGATTCGACCGAAACCCAGGTTGCCGCTTGCTGGAGGCTCAATTCTGGTTATTGCCTGCTGGTGATAGCATCAGCCATCCTAGTGCTGGCATGTACAGGTTATGATCTGTGGAGCGCGATGCTGCTGCCTTCTTTCCCGTCCTGTCTAGGCGCTGGGTCAAGCTCGGCAGGCCCAAGACGAGTGGCGAGCTCAGCGGCTCCAGCTTGTGACAGCGCAGCGCACTCGGCGCGTAATGACAGCATGGCAGCTGGTGGCCTGCCTGCACGCGGAGCACGAGCGTCTGGTGCATATCTGGTATGTCCTTGTCTACGTGGAAGGTTGAAACCTGTAGCTGGCAGGCCTCAAGCCTATGCTGATGCACTGCTGGTATGTGGTTAGGGTGGCAACGTCACGTGCTCTATGCGGTCAGGAGGGCAGTGTTACGCGCCGTCCGTCGCTTAAGGGTGTTTGTTGCGTTGCCTGGGGTCAACTCCGATTTGACAATGTCTTTGACAATGTCCCGTTGTGCCTCCTCGCAGCACTGTTCGGATCCATCGGCGCCGGGCCGCGACCATCATCCAAGCATGGCGTGGGCGGGTCCTCGGTTCGGTGACCAAGCGCATGAAGATGCTCGCGGCGCTTTTGGCGTGGGAGCGGGGTAGGTGCCTCTGCAGTGCGAGTATTCCCCTGTCTAGCACATGATCATCAGGTGGTTCACTTGAAGATGGCCTTAAGGTCCGGGTTTAAAGCGCACCATCCAAATTAATTCACCTGCTGGCTTGCACTTGCTAAGGTATAAATGCTCTTGTTAGGGGTAAGCGGTCTTGGTTCTGTTGTTGAGTTCGGTCTGCTAAGTCTCAGCTTGGAAACAGCCTACCCGGGTTGTAGCCAAGGAACAAGCAGCTTGGAAACAACCCCTAGAGGTTCCAGCATCCCGACTTAGAACGCACTTAAGACCTTTGCATCGTCCTAGGCCTTCTAGCCTTTGCTGTCATGGGTGCTCCCGTTCCCATTATGTGTGCACTCCCAGGCTTGAAGACCCGCGCATGGCGCGCCTGGAGCAACCTTCTTGCCGCTTCGCGTGCCAGCGCCAGCCGCTTTGCCATGGCAGCCCGTCATCATCGCACCAGGCGCCTGGGGCTGTGCTTCGGCGTGCTATTGAAGCTGTGGCGCGCATACCGCGAACGGCTGGGGCGTGCGCTGCGATTCCGCGATGTGCACGCCTTGGGGCTGCTCGCAGAGGTGCTGGCGGCCTGGCGGGAGCTTGTGGAAGTGCTGAAATGGAAGAACATTCGGATGCGGAGGTTAGTCAACACTAAAGCAGATTCGCATTGCAATAGGGGAGTAGGGACGCGTCTCAGTGACACTGCATGGGTGGCGACGCTTACATGGTTAAGTGCTAAGCTGCTAGGGATCACAGATTCAGGATTGTGGATTGTCAGGTGTTAACTCTCCTCTGCACCGTTCAGCTGCTGTTCGCGTGTGGCTATCATGCCATGTCGCTCCACAAATCCCCCAACTATTGTGTTATGTGCTGTGTCCTTCGCTTCGCATGCATTTCCGATACTCTCCAAACTGCTATACATAAGTCCCAACGCTTGCGATGCCCAGGGCTGAGACGCACGGCCGCCACCGGCTGCTGGCTGGCTCTCTTTACGGCTGGTATTATGTGGCCCGGCACCGCCTGGCCTCAAAGCATGCGGTAGCGGTAGCCGTATTGCACTGGGTGCGACGTCGTCGCGCCGCTGCGTTGGCGTGGTGGCGCGCCTGGGCTGCGACCCATCGGGCGATGCGGCTGCGCGGGGAGGGATATGCGCGGGTGCGGGCAACGAGAACAAAGGCATGGGTATTGGTGCGACTGAGGTGCGTCCGATTCTCTTGGTTGGGCGGCTCTTCTGTCCATGCTTGTTGAACAGGTAGGACTCACGACCAGGCGGTCCAGAACCAACAACAAGCGTAGCATGGTGGGGGTCCTTAGTCGCACAATACGTGCGGCCCAGGCCCTGTCCAAAAAACGTTTTTGGAAGAACGGACCTTGAGATATTGTACCACACGTATTATGCCTCTAGCCGCTTGGGTTCTTGGCCGTGACAAGATCGCTGTACTGTTACTGGGTGCTGAACCCACATCGCGTTCTTGCATACCGCTCCTCGCCATGTGTTCTAACAGGGCCAACGTGATCCAAAATGCGCGCATTGCGGGCGCTATTGCCCACCGCAACCGCTACATGGCGCGTCTCGCTCTGTCCGGCTGGTTGCTTCGAACCCTGCTCGCGGGGGAGTGGGTCAGCCGCTTGTGGGTAATTGCTGAGCAGGTGAGGCGCGATAAGGGTTGGAGACCTCTCCTGGGCTCGACATCCGCATTTGAGCAATGCGGGTTGTTGCGAGAGCGAAGTGCTACCGCCCGCCTGCAGCAGTCACTGTCTTCTGCCTAACCCTGGCCGTCAACGTCCTCTCCACCTCTTGTCTCCACCGCGCGGTCTGCCCCGAGCAGCTACTGGCATCACCTCTGCTAATTGTTTTCCATAAATGCATCGTTCCTCTATCTTGCTATCTTGGCCCGTGCTGTGAATACCCCGGCCGCTTTGCAGCTGTCATGGCAGCTGCTGGCGGACTCGCTGGCGGCATGGCAAGAGTTTATCCTCCACCGCCGTAGGAAGCACGGCATGATACGGACCGCCATGCACTACTGGCGCCTGGGACGCCAACGCAACGCTTGGGATAGCCTGCGCTGGCACGCCACGAACCGCCAGATCATGCGAGCAGCGATGGCACGAGGGCGTCAGGGTGCGGCATCACGCGTATTGCGGGTAAGCGCATGTGCCCGGCGCGTTGCAAAATGGGGGAAAATCGGGACACCGCATGCGAGTCGGCGTCGCAGCACTTCATGTAATGTGCAGTTTGGTGCTATGCGCGAGACATGGACAGTTGGACAGTGCATGCGTCGCTTTTTTACAATATGGCGTTGTTTGGGAAGGGGCAGAGAGGACGGCCTCCCTATGTCTGCCAGAGCCCCATGTTTGTCTTTGTATCAGGTCCAATGATTGGGCTTGCGGTGTCCTTATGGTTCCCGGAAGTTGGCGCATGATACGAGCTCTCATGATGGCTGCTCCGTGTAATTACGCTCTGCAGGCCTGGCGGGAGGAGGCGCATTACCGGCGTGGGCTGCGGGACCGCTTTGCTCTGATACAGGCGCGCTCCCGGCGGATGGTAAGCTTCGTCATGTTGAAGCCAGCGATAAGTGAGTGCTGACCCAGACAAGCATGCGGCCCTGGCCAGAAACCCGGTCCAGTCGCGAGCTTTCCGTCTATAAACTCGCCCCAGTCCTTTGCCCTTTCAATACCGTGCTTTTCAGGAAGCGCAAGCACGCACTTCTTAACCTCTTCTACCACCGTCAATGCCGTTTTGCAGGCGTTGAGGCATGGTATGGATAGATGGCGTATCTTCCTGGCACTTCGGGTGTTCCGCCGGGAACAGCATTTCGTGTCGGGGCAACACTACCTGCGGAGCACTGCGTGGCGAGCCTTCCGCAGCTGGTACAACTACCATATGCACCTGCGCCACGCATTTGAGGTAAGCCATCGTAAAATGTAACAGGCACATACTGACGTTTGGGTATGACGTACATGCTGAGCTTGTGGACTAGGGCTTTGGAAGGGAGGGGGTTTCGCACAACCGACGGCTTACGGCGTTTCAGCTTCAAATTTTAAGTAACTGAAGAGCAAAGAGCTACAACAGTCACGGAGATTTGAGGGCGCCTGCGGGTCTAGTTGAATCACTTCATTGTCACGGTCACTGGTCAATTAGGGACTGGGTTTGGAGAAGTACCGGTACCAACACGTGCAACCTTCCCTGTGTTCCTTTCTGCGTGTAGATCCTTGCACGCAAAGCAAATGCACAGATACCCACGCGGATTGTGTCACGCTGCACGCGCAGTCCTCACCTGTTGCGGCATCCTCATTGTGCATAGATTTGTATGGAATAACGGGTCTCCTGCACTGCCTGCAGCGGGCGCAGGCAATCACTCACCGCTGGCGAAGGCGCGACGCGGCAGAGGTACTGACTGCATTCGCCGAGAACGTTGTATTCCAGCGCCAGATGCGCGACGCGGCGGAGGTGTTCCGTATCACCTGCTCGCGGCGGGTCTTGGCGGCATGGCAGGAGTTTCTGGGCATCAAAAGGGCGACTGACTTTTGGAGCCATAAGCGCCTGATTGGTGAGCTTGTCTTCGCAAAGACGACGAGAGGTTGCACGATGTTTTACCCTCAATCCTAATCGCCCCGTTATTTATGTTATGCGAATCTTTTCACAGCCATGGCCTGCCCACACTTAGACTGGAGTGTGTAGGGATCCCTCTTTCCCGCGAAGACACCGCGGACGGACTTTAGGTGGTATTCATGCGGCAACCACCCGGACATCTTTCCCTCGCCCCAAAGTTGATTAGTTGCAAGGAATGGTTGTCAGTCCGTACGTTAAATGACCGGCTGGTGCTGAGAGACATAGGGACTCCTCCAAATGTCCGTCGTTAAACACCATCCTCCGTGAACCTCTATGCATGTAGATGTGTTCGGCGCCTGGGGGCAATACGTGCTTTGGAGGCGAGGTTTGCGGGCCATCGGTGCACAAGTGGCGCTGCGCTGGCGCAGCCTGACCGCTGCGCTGGTGCTGGCCACCTGGAGGGACCTTACGCGGGAGCGCCTGCGGCTCATGGAGGTGCGCCTAACGAATGGCCATGCATGATAAATACGGCCTCTAGTGCTGCGTAGGAGCCGCAGGAACTCGGTCCCTGGGATGGTACTTTGCTGAATCGCTGTGGCTATAACAGTTGTTCCGGGGGGTTTCCGCCCAGGCTTAGTCCACTGGGGAGCTATTGCTGATTGCCTTGAAGTTGAACTATTTCGTTGCTTTGTACATCGCGTTCCGCCTTCTTCTAGGGCCTATGTTTACCTTCTGTAATATCTCTCCCGCCGTCCGGCTGCGTGCCTGGCATCGGCTTGCATGTTGGGTACACTGGATGTCGGGGAGGTGATTGCGTGAAGTGATTGCGTTAGGTTGCAGCTACGCCGAACTAGCGCATGAGATAAGCAGCCACGACTTTACGGAACGGAGGGTACCGTATTACTCGCGTAGGCTTGGCATTTCATGTGCCCTTGTAACTTGACACACTAGGATCTTCGACCTTTTGCACCTACGAAGTTTCAATGTACGTGGCGTCGCTTTGTCATGCCCCAACTTCGCGTGTAGTCCGAGCGGATCCGCAGCGCCGCAGCAATCGCTGCTTTTGCCGTCATTGTATGCAACACTCCTCGCTAGGCAACCTCGAGCCGTGCGGCTCCCAAATGCCGAATGCGTAGTAATGTCTGGTCCGTCACGCCTTTCCATTACCTAATTGTTCCTCCTGGACCCGTTCCGTTCACACGCTGCCGGCTACCCTACAGCTGGGCTTCATGCTAGCGGCCAGAACCACCCGCACTGCAGTGTCGGCACTGCTGTACTCCTGGCAAGCTTATGCGGTGCGGAGCGCCCGCCGCAAGCGCACAGGCGCGTTGGTCATGGCGCGTAAGCGCGCCGCCACCCTACACGCTTGCCTGAACGGCTGGCACACCGCTGCGACAAGGCGAGCCAGCCTGAAGCGCGCTGCCGCCACTACCATCGCTAACTCTCAGCGCTCCACCCTGTTGGCTGTCTTCGGTTTCTGGTACTGGCACGCTGCGAATGCTGCGCGACTGCGGCTGATCTCAGAGCAGCTCGCAGCACGGACGCGACGTTGTCTATTGGCCGCCGCGATGGCGGCGTGGTGCTCTCACGTAGGTCGCGCGGTGCGGCTTCGAGCATTGCAGGAAACCATTGCCGCAAGTGCGAGATTCGCGGCGGCACGCGCTACGTTTGAGGCATGGCACGAACGCGCTGCCTACAAAGCTCACCTTCGGTTCGCCGAGTGCCATGTGTCTGCGCAGCTGCAGCTTAAAGTGAGTGGCGCAGTGTTCGACGAGTGGCACGCGCGAGCAGCATACAAAGCACGTCTGTGTCGGGCAGAGCGGGCCCTGGCGTGTCGTATCCGTCTGGCGACCCTGGGCAACATCTTCAGCAGCTGGCTTGGCTACAGCAACTATAAGGTGCAGTGCAAACGATCCGTGCGGGTGATGCGGTGCCGCCGCCAGCGGCGCACACAATTGGCAGTGCTACAAGGTTGGCGCATCTGGGCGGCCTACATGGCGCACCTGGCGGCGGCGGAGGCGCGAATGGCGCGACGGCATCGGGTACGCCTGCTGGCAGAGGCGTGCTGCGCGTGGCGTGCGTATACAGAATATAAGGGCCAGCTGCGAAAGGCGGAGGAGAGGGTACGGGAGCGGTGGCAACGGAGGCTTTTGGCAGAGGCTTGTATGGAGTGGCACTTGTGCGCGTGGCGCATAGGCGGGCTAAAGGCCCTGTTGGAAAGGGTACTGGTGCGGCTTACTGCACTGGCCTTTTACGGCTGGAGGTGGGTTGGACAGGGTTGGGAGCAGCCGAAATTGTTGCCTGCAGTAGGGATTGCTAACGTAGGCTGAGTGGAAGTGTGGCGAAAATATGTCGTTGCTACACCAGGGCACGTCCCATCTGATTGCAGCATTGCCGCAGGGGGTGCAGTCACTCGAGTTTTTGCCGTCAAACGCTGCAGGAACGTTCTTCACCAATGCTTGCGGAGCACTTTTCCTACACACGCATACACGATATTCTGCCCCTTTTCTCACTATTGCCCGCTCAATGTACGGTGCTCACTTTGAATACAGGGAGTTGGTTGCGGAGGGAAAACACTGGCGCGCGGTGCAGAGCGCAATGCGGGCGATGATTGCTCAGAAGCCTGCCCTTGGTGAGACTGCTTGCTACGCCATAGTCAGGTGAGAAGGGCTAACGATTTTTTTCGAAGTGCGGAACGTGCTGCATGCAAGCACCGAAGCACGCCGTTCCGTGAGAAGTCCGTCTGTACACGGAGCCCAGCACTACCCCTGATGAGAGCTCGCCTTTCGTAGTTGTCCGAATGTAGCGTTATATTTACTGGGTTGTTTCCATACCTTCCTATGTTTGGGTTGCAAGCCGTCGTGCACCGGTCTTAAACCCTTCTGATCAGGCTTCGCATGTGGCCGCTGTCATTGGTATTCTACACGTGGTACGACAACGCGCAGGAGTGCCGATACCTGCGTGACAAGACAACCGATGCCGTGTTTACGTACGCAGGTGGGGATGCAGGGTCTTGGTTGGCAGTGTCGTGAGTTGAAACACGCCATGGGAGCGGTTGGCCACCGGCAAAATGTCGCGCTCACTGCCATCTGAACGTAATGCGCTAGGGCATTTAGCGTGTTCATTCCGCGCTACTTTTACGAGCAAATGCCTTTGTGCTTCTCGCCTAATCTCAGCTTCTTGTTCGCGATCAAACCCTCACAGGCAGCTTGTTGCGCAAGGCTCTGGCGACATGGTTGGCCTATGCGCTGCGGCGCCACCACATGCGTCAGAAAATCCACCGCTTCGTCTCATCCGTCAGTGCCAAGATGCTACGCAAGACATTAAGGGAGTAAGTCGCCACACCCAGAGGCGTAGGTTACAGGTGTATCGGTCAATCTGTTGGCAAACTGCTGGCATCTGCCCAGGCGTACTATCCGCTGGGCGCAGCATGCCTCAGTACGTCGAATCGCTGGGCCCCTGGCGCCATAGGCCTTGCTTGCTGCCTTACATTTTTCGATCGCATAGCAGCTGCCTGTCCTTACTGGTTTGCTACCTGCACCCCGCAGGTGGCACCGTTTGGCAATGTACTTGGGGCGGCTGCGGCTAGCGGCGATGGTCTTGAAGCAAAGAGTGAGCGGGAAGCCCGCGGCAGGGTAGTATGACCAGCTGCGGGTCGATCACAGTAGGAGTGTGCGGTTAGCTGCGCCACCGGGATGGACCTGGTATGGAAGTGGGGAGGTGATAGGCACAGACAAAACCGTTATGGAGCCCCTTTTCTAAGGACCGGCAGGAACACTGTTCTGAGTGATGGCTCGCCGCGCAGACGGGGAAGAAGACCCAGGGCGGTGTATCCCGGCCCCAGCCAGTGTATCCCGCCACAGCTTGCTCTACTTGCCTACGCACTTACTCTCTGACCGCACAGGTGGACGACCAGATGCTGCGCTTCACGCTCGGTTTATGGCGGGAGACGGCGGCGCGCTGGGCTGGACTCAAAACTATCCTGGCGCGCAATATGGCCCGGCTGTTGTCCCTGGCCTGGGAGGTGTGGCTGGAGGAGACAGTCGCAGGGCGCAAGAAGGCGCGGGTAAGGCGGCTGGCGGAAATATTTGGGCGTATATACCACCTGCTTAGCTAGCTGGCAACCTGCCAACATGACGCTCGCACTCTTTGACTCTGCGCATGTAAATGATGTAAGATTGAGTTTTCGCGCTTGCTGCACCGAGTCCGTTACGATTGTGGGCAATTGCGCTGACCTACCTCACCTCTATTCGGTTTCGTCTTCACAAGGATTACTCCATTCCATTCGTGCCTTCCGTCCTGTGCAATGGGACCGTACTGTGAGTTGCGTTACCCTTCATGGTGCTGCCTGCCCTTCAGGCGGTCAGCTTCATTGGTGCCCGCTGGGCACGTCGCGACCTGGCAGCTCTCTTCGCCGCCTGGCACCGTCTGGTGACAGCCCTCAATGCCGCGCGCCGAATCCTGGCGCGAGCGCAGCGGCGGCACAAGGAGTGGGCATGGGCGGTCTGGCAGGAGGTTGTGTTCCAAATGGCCCTCGAACGCGGAAATGAGCTGCATCAGCGGCGGATCGCGGTACGAGCCTTGCAAGGCTGGCACGATGTAGTGGTGGACGCGCGGCGTGAAGCGGTGCTTAAGGCACAGATGCAGCGTCGGGTTGTTGAAGAGGTAAGTTGTGGAACTTCGAGGGAAGGGGGCCTCGCCCAGGCGCGCAGTCTTGGCACGGGTGTGAGAGCGTCCTGTTATAGTCGTCTTGTCGGGATATGAACATCATGAACAGAAAGGCGTCCGTGGGTGCCGCACGTGTGCAGGGAGCGTCCGGGTGTATCATCAGTTGGGGGAGGCTATGGCTCTGCCTGGTCACCCGCTTTTTGGATATGCATGTCGGGCAAAAGTCCAAAACTCTGAGATGAGGGAGAGCAAGGCCCGCCGATTGCACTTTGAAGGCTGAGACACTCCCTTGATCCATGGCTGCAGGCCTTCATGGAGTTGCGGCGACAGTGGCTCGCGCAGACTTACTACCGCAGATTGTACTACCGCCGCACGCTTGGGGGCTGGTACAAGCGCGCTCAGGAGCTGCGCCAAGAACGGGCACGCCTTTGGCATGCCTCCCGCGCCATCCTTTACGGCTGCCTTGCGCGGTGCTTCACTGTCTGGTGGCAACACACCCAGGTCGGTTGCCTACGACTCGACAAATCGAAGGGGAAAGCCCTCGCCGAACGATGCTTTGTTTCCGTGAGAAAGGAGGAGCTTTAACAACTCAAAATTTAATTTGGAGATGCAAGAGGACCGAACCAACAACAGCGGCCCTGAGGAGCGTCCGACATAGAGCGCCTTCTCCTGGATGAGTGTAGGAATGCGTACCACACACGTGGGGATTGTCACGGCCGTCTGCTGCTCCATATCATCCCATCCATTGCCAATACGTAAGCGCTTCTTGAAGTTTTCCATGGTCCCTTTTTTCAATTCAGTAATCACCTGCAGCCCCGCCGCGCCTCTGCTGCGCGGAAGCCAATTGCGCTGAAAGTTTTCTTTCTCCTCCTTGCTACTTCGGCATGTGGCAGGCAATGACCATCAAGCGCGCCGTGTTCGTTCGCAAGCAGCGGGCTTTGGCTGAGGCGCTGCGGCGGGGCGACGAGCTGGTGGCCCGCAGGAATGCGGAGCTGGCGGAGCTGACTTTCAGGGCCTGGCGTATGCTGGTGCGTCGCCAGTCGGGGTGGGATGGGGCGCTCGGTAGTGCGCCCGACCGGGTAACTGGCGTCAAAGAAACTCAGACGGACTGGGCGAGATAAGCGCTACCAGCTGGCCTCACGTTTGTCGAGTACGTAGGATCGGTCACAGGAGGGCTGGGGTACGCAAGAAAGTACCAAGTCCGTTCCGAGTGGTTGGCCCACTGGGCATAGCTGCAAACATTCAGGCGTGGTAATCGCTGTGTGCTCTCCGTAGGCTTGCTCTGAAGGGCCGTGAATCGTTACACGGCGCTGCGTTTGCGAGCACACTGATGAGATGGCTTTAAGTGTTGAGTTTTTGTGCCGGCGCTGTCGCAGGCGAGCCGTTACAAGGAGGTGCACCGGCGGCGGGCAGTGCTGGGTGCACGCCTGGTCGCGGGCGTGTGGGCAGATTGGCGCGAGACCACCTTAACCCGGCGGGCGACGAAAGCCAAGATGGTGCGCATGGAACAGCTGCGGGGTTGTAGCGTGTCGTGCTATTGCGCTATCGTCATCATTTTCGAGCGTTAGAGAAGCCGCGGAATGTCACGAGCAAGGCAAATCGTCTGGCACCTTCTGTTCGCTTGGCTTGCAGGATTTTGCAAAAGTCTTGGCTTATCGTGGGCCAACGAGAGCAGTAGGGTCACCATGAGGGTCACATGGACTAATCCTGAACGTCGTGAAGTCGAGCCCCTTTCATCTTGTTCACCTCATGAAGAATTTCCTACACCAATCATTTCCATCATTGGGAACCACCATCCAGCTCACGACAAAATTGTTGTGCATAGAACCACACGTAACATCTCCTGCACCTAAGTGCACCGAACCCCCTTCTCTGCCACGGCCCCTCATGCCGCAGGCCGCTGTGCTTCGCCGGCGTCTCCTCGCACGGCCCTTCACCGCTTGGCGCAAGGCCGCAGCCGCAGCTGCGTCCAAGCTGGACATTGCCGACTCGCATCGCCGCGCGGTGTTGCTGGATGCAGCCTTGAGCGCCTGGCTTGTCCACCACAATGATGTGGCTTCTCGCCGCATGGCGCTGCGTCGCGCATTAGCAGCAGGTTGGGCTGCGGCTGCTGCAGCCTTGCGCGCGCGCGCGTGGGAAGCATGGTGCGAGGCCATGTTGCGGCGGATGGCGGTGCGGCAGGTGGTGGAACAAGCGTTCCAGCGCCGCTGCAGACGGAGGCTGGGCCAGGCCTTCGACGTGTGGCTGAAGTACACACAGGTAATGGGGCACCATAGACACCCACAGCTGGCACATACAGCTGCCGCCTGCCTTCCACATCACGTTGTCCAGCTGCTTTAAAACACCTCCAAACCGCAGCAGCTCCGTTGTCCATGCCGTCTGTTACAGCGCCGCAGACCCGCTCCTTTCCGAAGCTTTGCCATGTCATACCATGCACAACAGCACACGTATAGTGAGATGTGTGCTTTGCGAGTTCGGACTTCGCCGCAATGTAGTATTTGTTGCTGACAATGCTTCGGAGATCCTCCTAATTATATCTCGGGGTCGACTCGGGCGGGTTCTGCCACCATCCTGCAGGCAATGCGCACAGGTGGCATTGACCCAGGCTCCCCTTATCTGACTCCTCGTGACCGCGACGTCGATCGCCGGCTGGTCACCAGGATGGCGGCACTGGCTGGAAACGATCAGGTAGGCTCGTTGATGAGTGGGGAGATGGGTACAGCAGGTTGGCATTGTCGCTACATTGTCTGCCTGGCTTGCTGCGTGACTGAAAGGGTACGGGCTGCGTCCATGCCCTCCCACAGCCCCTGGTGGTCCGTTTCCCTCCGATTTTGCGCCCTCCTGGTGTATCCTGCAAGGCATCTCAGTCACCCATGACCTAATTATCTGACAAGTGCGTGTCGCGAGGCCCTTCAGTGTCCTCTGCTTCATTGGCCATTACAGCACTAGCCTCCTAAGTAATACACAGCGCATGGCACCCCGCCTCGCCCGGCCACAACACCCCGCCTGGGGTCCCCTCTGCAGGCGCTCGCGGGTCCCGAGATCGCGTCGTCAGCAGGCGTGCTGGACGGCCTCTATCCTTCGAGTGCACTCAAGCACGCCCTGGAGCGGCGGCAGGAAGTCTCGGCCTTCCTGTCCTTGGCGCGCAACACCCTCTCCGCCGGCGGCGCCCGCCGTACGCCCGGCTCTGCCTTCGCCTCCGCGATGCTGGCGGAGCGCCAACGACAGGGGGATCGGCGGGCCAGTCACGGCAGTGGCAGTGGGAGCGGCAGCACGGCTGGGAGCAGCCACGGCAGTTCCCTGGTCTCGGCGCCTTCCTCTGGGGCAAACGGAGCCGACTTGTCGGAACTTGCGCTGCAAGTCGTGCGGGTGAGGGATACGTGTCCACGCAATCTACGTTAGTAGCAGGGAGCAGGGAGGACCAGGTGGAAAGGCTCAGCCAGGCGGAACGGGCTTGCGGTAGCGGGGCCACTGGAAACTACGAGGGAAACAGGAAAAAGAACGTGTTTGCATACATGGGATTATACAATGGATCCGACCGGATCACCGGTACTGTCCGCACCAAAACACTGTACAGCCAAGAATGGCTCGAAATCGTTTTGTATTTGCGCTGGATGCTTGTCCGATAAAGGAAAGGGTACTTCAGATGTTATGGCTTGTCTTCGTGGCCAGTGACGTCTTGCTTGCTCATTGCAGCCTATCCAGGGAAGGAGCGCTACCGGCCTTAATATACGAGTCACCGTTGCATGGGAATAATGCACACTTCCCTGCCTATTTGCGTGTGTTGCGTACCCAGGCAACACCCGGGCTCAGCCCCGCAGGCAAGACTCGGGCCCCAACGGCTCCGAGGCCGCGGCCAACGAAACCCTTGAGCTCGGACCTTGGCATTAGCGGCAGTCTCTACGACGATAGGTGAGATGGGATAGTGTCCTATTGGACTTGGAGGAGCGCTTGGTGTTGCGTCGGTACCTCGCTTACGTCTCACCATTAGGGCCAGTTGCGGACTAAGCGTATACCGCGTTTTCGCCTTCTCCACAGGCTAGACTTGCGTGCTCTATATGACAACGTCGGGATGCGCGCTAGCTACCCTCCGCCGCCAGCCGCGGCAGCAACGGCAGGTCTGCCGCCGCCTGGCCCCTTCGGCGGATTCACCCCCGTCCGCCCGCTGGGCGATAGCCCGATGCCGTTGCCGCGAGGCGTCGTCATGCCTTCCAACCCCGCTTCCGCTGCGCACATCGCGCCGCGCCGCATTGATTTCACGGGGTCTCGTGGCGATGTTGGCACATCGGTGATCCCGCTGCCGGCAGCGTACGATAATAGCCAATACTATTACGGGTATGGCACTCCGTCAAGGTCCCAGCAAGCGCGCGTTGGCGCTGACAGCGACATCTCCAGCGTCACAAGCGGCGAACTGCTGCCCCTGGATGAGGTGCAGGCGCGAGCTATTGCCCCGGCTGCTGCTGAAAAGCCACCGGCGGTGGCAGCGGTTCCCTTCTGGATTAGTGGCACGACACCCGGGGCACGGCATGCTTCAGCCAAGGGCAGGAACTGGGCTTGGGGCTCATCACCCCAGGCTACCGGTGGGAAGGTTAATGTTGGGGATGGGGCAGGGAGCACACAAGCCAGCTTGGGACAACAGCAGGCAGCAGTCAGTGGGCGGATGGCAGGGGGGGGGGTCCTGCAGGGCGAAAGACACATCCCGGGGCGACCGACGTCTGGAGGATGGGCAGGTGGGACAGGGACAGGGGCGAGCAGCATTGCGCGCGGCCTGCTATCCACGGCGGCAGCGGCGGGAACCGGTTTTCGTGCGTCCATCCTCGATATACGCGCGGCGCAGGGCCGCTGATGGGTAGCGTGCATCTGCCCTACTGCCGTCCAAGCCAAGGCCGGGGAGGAGCTTCGTGGCAAGCAATTTGTGTGGAAGGCACCAAAATAGGGCTAGGCGTTGTTGGTAGACAACTTTGGGATTGGGTGTAGCTTGCTGGCTCTTACCAGGGCCAGTCCGTAGCTTGCTAATCTGTAAGTTACATGGCAAAGGCGGTACAGGTGGCCTGTTCTTGAAGGCTTACCTTGGCGGAGAATGTGTGCGCGTGCGTGTGCGTGTGCGTTTGTGGTGTACAGCTTTATTCCTGGAGGTTAGCGACCTTAGTTGGCTGAATATTTTGGTTGGACGCCTAGGCATATCCTATCACGGGGTGTTAAGACAAGCGTCGTGTTGTTTGGTGCTATTTGGTCCAGACGTTGGCTAGAGTAGATTTTTGTACAGGCGTGTGGCTGCATGCGATGGGCATGCGATGGGCGTGCCAAAGGCGGCTGGCAAGACGGCACCACGGGGTTTGGCGCCGATGGTGGGTCAACGGCTTCCATTGGGGATATAGATACGCCCCAGAAGACAGTTCAGCGTGCATGCGCACAACCCAAGTATGTTGCATTCGCGCGTGTAGTGTGCAGAGCAGGCGAGCTGCCAGATAAGTTCTTGCATCGGTGGAGCTCTAGTCCATGCGAAGGTTGGTAGAAAGTAGAAAGGAGCATGCAAACCACCGTACTGAGTTGCAAAGATTTCCCGCATACGTATCATTGTGTGTTTGTGTGTGCAACGTGTGGTACGTTTTGGGGTGGTGTGAGGGCCATGTTGCCAGTGCAACTTCTTAATCACATGGGCGTACTTAAAAGTTGAGTGCTGGAAGTCCCACTGCGCGGCGCCCACGCCGCAAGCGCATGCTGTGCCGCGCGCACTGTTGGGAGGCGGCTTGGGCACACTTGGGTGGTGGCAGCGAACAGAGCATGACACGTCCAAGTCGATATAGAGGGCGCCAACAAGGCCGTACATCCGCCGAGGTGTGGATCCCAACGGGCCGCGTTGCGCTTGTAGTTGATTGGATCCTTCCAAAATTCCATCTAGGATCTTCCAATAGTAAATACTGTCTGTGGCGTGCCATATGCGCTTGAAAGTCGTGGCAAGGCTTTAAGTGGATGCTGTTGCAGTGGAATTTTTTTACAGCGCTCCTAATCGCGATCGGTGTACCGTCATGTTGTAAGTATTCGCTGCCTGGGGTCGCCTTGCATCAGTTGAAGCCTTTGTTTTCCCTGGCACACACCGCACATAAAAAATGCTGAAAATAAGAATTGTGGCGTGCAGTTGGTCCCTTGCACCTACTCCAGTGGTGCCAGAGTTGCAAAGGGCAGGCTTCCTACCCGATTCGAACCAGTCCCTAGCCCAAGGTTATGACTTTACCAGCTGGGTCCTGACCTCCATCGCGTATCGCAGTGGTTGGGAGAGCTGCGGTCTTGTCGAGCACGCCCCAAATCCCCAAGACCATGGCCAACGTGCCGCAACGCGCAGAAACCCACGTCCATACGTTTCGCTGCCACGCACACCAAGGGCAAGGCAGAGAGCACAGCTGGATTGCCTATACCCGCAGGTGTCTTGCTGTTCTTGGCGCTGTCTTGACGAAGGAGGTGGACACACCATGCAAGTTTCAGGATTCCTTCCTTCAGTCCCGTGATACAGGGATGAAACTATCAAGGTGCTCATTAACCTAAACACGCCGAAAGGTAAAACCCGGTAAAGCTCGGGCAAATTTCGACCAAGGCTTCGACCTCGTCGTGGATGCCTGGCTGTAACTGCCTCAACAAACTTCGTAATCTGCAATCTGCTCAAACAGTCGAACGGAGAATGCATAGCGGCCATCCGAAAAGCATACCATATTGATCTATTTTAATACAGCACGCACAGTTTCTATCAACAACCATCATAAAATCGCCATCTTTCTCTGCAGGTTTTGCGCTTAAATGGTAAACTGGGGCCAGTCGGCAATCGGAATGTTGTATGGCCGCAGAATGAGTCACGGCCGTTGCATCTAGCGACGATCATGCCAAAACGAGGGAACGGACGCTTCCAAACATCGCATCAAGCTTCTCAGTTTTTAGGATATAAGAAATAAGGCTAACAGGGTAATAGCGACCAGGATACGGAACGACCATCTGCTTTTGGGCGAGCTGTCAAGCCTACCGCCATGCATTAGCCTTGAAAAAAATACAGAAATAATTCACTTATATATTATATAGCCCATAATAAAATGTCTTTGTTCAGTCAACATCAACGTCGGACCCAAGAGGTGCCACGTCGGGGCTGCTGTCTGAGCTGTATGCCTCCATGACTCTCACCTCTTCAAGTAATGATAGGTATAAACATGAATATTTTTATGATGGTTTCCTGGGTGATGTAATACGTTTCACCTTTTGTTTCGTGTTAGGGAAAATTCGTTGTCGAGCGCTAGGACTGAGTGTCACACGCATAAGCGCACGTTGCTGCTAACCACTAATGCGTAATATATGCTCTGAACATCATTAAATCGAAATTCCTAGTATATGGAAAGCCACTTATCTATCGGCAGACCACCAGCTGGTGGTCTGCGGCGATGCTGCAGCATCGCCGGCTTATCCGTACGTACTAGTCCAGCCTTCAAATTCGCAGCAAGAAACGTATACTGCATTTCAAGTTGATGCCATAGCCATGTGAATCACATGTAAGGTCACACCGTTGCACACTCCCGGCTTACTTGGCCTACACTGAAATAGGGGACCATTATCACAGGGCGGTGTAGGAGGCCCGAGACGTCGCCGGATGCGTCTGCGACAGTTTGCGGCCATGCTATCAAGGCATTGGAAGCTAATTTTGCGCAGGTCGGTCCACCGCTCCTGTCGCTTTTGTTCTCGCGAGCACACACATATGTTAAGGACAATCCACCCTCATTGTCCACACTGCATGCCGGAGATTTTGTCAGTTGTACGCCAGCATTCTTCTTCTTCTTCTTACCATGCGGCGCACGGCTCAATTGTGTTCTGATAAGTAAGGTGCATGCTTGCTATGAAACCCTCTGTAACGTACGCTGTGCCAAAACACTTTGAAATCATGCTTGCTGTCTTATACTATTACAGGTTAATACTACAAAGGACGGCTGCGGTGGCTCGGAGGGTAACCCTTTGTTGACGACGTGGCAGCTCGCAATCTACAGCAGTGATGTGCTCCGCTACATGGCGCGGCTTCTTTGATTGTCAGGTTTTTCAGACGTCGCTTGCCAAAGTATGGATGGAAGACATTCCGGCTTCATGTCGGATAGCGGTCCGCTACGCGTCGTCATGTCCACAGCGACCCTTCAATCACCGACTTTAGCAAGCAAGGCGGCAGCGGTGGCGCAACGGCAGACATCATCATCGTGCACGCATCGGTTTAACAATGGTGTGGATGTAGGAATCACTGGCCGATTGCTTCTAGTTCTATGATCCGTATCTGTAAGGGCCTCGATAGCGTCGTGTTTCGTTGTTCGTCCATGATTGCTCGCCATCCATATGTGGGACGAAACATATCGTGTTCGTATGTTGCATAAGATCTTCTTGATAATATTGTTCATCCACAAGGACGGCTGGCGGAGCAGTTCTCAAATAGCCAGAATCCACTATCCCGTCCGGATCCCCAACCAAACGCAGTCCCCCTTGCCGCCGCTTAGCCCGCTCGCATAAGATTCTTTCCAACGAGCCGGACCGCTCGGACGATTGATCGTCCAGCTCCTGCTGATCAGGCGAGTGCCCGAGCGCCGAGTGTCTACAAACAATCAAACACATGAGCCGCATAAGTCAAACCTAAACGCATTATGATCAGCATCATCAGCATCATGCCGACGATTCGTTCCATATAAATCATGCCGCACAAAAAACCCTCACATTGATGTCGTCATCGGTTACGCGACGGCCATCCTGCTCTGCTCTCTGGGATGGAAAGGTCACAAACCCTTCCGGAAACCTGGCATCGGTATTCTCGTTGTTGCATATTTTTGTGGTGGCACTTGTTGTCCGGCCCGGTTCGCATTTATGAGGGTCGGGCGGGCAAATGGTTGGTCGCGGAAGAGGACATCGGGTCGATCGAGGCGGGATGCACCTAGTGGCCTGTGGTGGGGCAGCAGTAGCAGTAGCAGCAGCAGCAGCCGCTGCTGCTACTGCTGCTGAGGGTGGGTGAAGTTATGGAGGGCTGTTCTGTGGACAACCGCTGCACCCTGCTTTTCATGTGATTGTGGTGGTACATTCATTGATCTTGTTGCTGTCCTTGATGCTCGCCGCTGGAAGCTTACGTAGCTTCGTTACTTCGTGTTCGTGGTGGATATTAGCAATGAATTTGTTTTCGAGAAATCGTGTTGTGATAGGCGCTTTTTTGCCGCCCGATCACATTCTTTGAGTACTGCTGGATCAATTTAACAGGGTCATTACTGGTCGCATGGCGCAAGCCCTTCAGCCTACACCGTTTGGCTCGTCGCATGAACCAAATATATAAATGCGGAACATACGCGAGTGTGCGTGAGTTCGCGTGTCAATTGCGTGAAGGTGTGTGAAATCAAAGCTTTACAAGAGCCCGGGAGGAGGACGGCGGATGGCTCGAATCCATCAATATGTCTCTGATGGTAGTGGGCTGTTGTCGTATCGGTACGGATGTTGTTGTTTGTGGTGCCTCCACCGCCGAATTCACATAGACCTGAGCGGAACGCCGTCGATTAGCAATCACCTGCTGCCAGTATGCAGTAGCCATTTCCCCATGCACTTACTAATTTCATAGACGTGTTCATGTCGTAAACGATCATCCGGCATCATCACCTTGGTAGCTGGTTAGGAAGGGAGGCCGTGGTTCAAAGTGGGGGTTATGCTGTTGTCTGCTACAAAGGTTTTGGCACTTGGGTTGGGAATACTGTTGGTCTGGCGGGTGCAGCGGAGCGGTCAATCACATTCTGGGGTGTTTTGCTCGGATGCAGTGCGAGGGGGAGTGGGGCTAGCGCGTGCCACTACTGCCTGCAATCACTCACCTTCGTGTGCGTGTATGTGCTCAACTGTGTCGTCAGCGGGATGCAATCATGTGGCGTGTCGCATCTCTTTTCTTTTCCGATGTGCATGTTTGCAGTACGGGGTTGCAGCTCTTGGGGAAGGCCGTGATTATCCGGCCTCGGGCCTTAGATCTTCATCGCGAGATCCCCCGCCAGCTGCACCCCCTGCTTCGTGACGCTGAGCCTCGAGGAGGCGGCTTTAGTTCACCCGGGGGATGTCGTGGGTTGGGGGTCGCCCCTAGAGGCAAGGGGCAACTCAGCCAACAAAGAGGAGGCGTGGGTGTTGAAGTGTTAGGCTTGCCGCTGAGTTATCGAAGTACCCTGCAGCCGCTGATACCCTCTATCATCATGCGCTTAGCCAGGGTGAGTGCAATTAACTAGGTAGGTCTGCAGTAAGTCCGCGGAAACCGTTTTGAGAAGGACACTATATTTCGTCCTTTGCACTTCATTTGTTCATAATTTTGTGGTTATAGGTCATGGGGTTGTCGTGGCAGGCGTGGGCCGTGGCTGCGTTTCCACGGGGAAGCGCGGAAGGTCGCCCGCCTGTCAGTTGTTCGTGTACGGGTGCGGCTGCTTGTTCGCCTCGGCAGCGATGTTCAAACCTGCTCGGCCGATAAGGGGAATACTCAAGTTCCTGTCCCTCAAGGCGGCGGGACACACGATTATGTGCGTGGGGGCGATGGTGGGTGGCGCATGACGGTGGTGGGTTCTCAGCTTGCTTCTGTGAGCCGATTCCCGTTGTACTCCCCATGCCAGGTGGTTGTCCAGGTGGCAGCACGACGTGGCGCTCTTGTTTTCTTGCCGTTGGCGTTCGAAGAGGTGTTACGGAGCGGCTACGCAAAATTGTCCTAAGACTGCTGCTGAGTATGCCTGGATGCTTGTGCAATCGTTGCTAAGCTGCTGTCTCTCTAGCTGTCTACATTTCTACCCTGTAATTGGTATTAGCGCGGCCATTTATTTATGCGCTTATGCAGGAGACCAATTAAGCAGATGGTCCTACTTCACTCTTCAAACATGTTTAGGATGTCTCCTGACATGTTTCGTTTCGTTTCGTTTCCCCCGCAAGGAGTTTTACCGTTTCGGAGCAACCTCAGTCTTAAGGGGATAAAAAGGGAATTCCAGGCGATTTCGCTTTCTAGGCCAGGCCGGGCAAAAGCAGTAAGAAAGGGAAAATCGTTTCCTGGCGCAGGTTTTCGTCTCTGCCCCGGTATTGGAAGGTATTGATTGCGACATTTAGCCACCATCTATTGGCCGTTTTATATTGCTCACTACACATCAACTGTTGTTGTGGTGCAACAACGTCAGCGATTTATGCACAAGTACAAGGCACGCGCCCTGCGAGTGGTGGAATAGAGTACGGCAGCCCGATGGACGACAACGGCAGCAGTTCTCAAATGATTTCGGTGACCCCATCCACAGCTGCACACGCGCCACGGCAGTAGCAGCGACCATGCATGTGACGGAGATTCATGCAGCGGCCTCGAGCAAAGCAGGACATTCTTTAGAGCCTATGTATCGTTTTCCATTCGCCATGCGTTTGACGAATGTACCAACATCAGGGGCATGCGATGTAAGACGCACAACTAAGCCGGCGCGGTTCACGTGCGGAGATGAATAGGCAAGATTGGAGAAACAAGGTAGAAAATACCACACAGCATACCCAGGGCATTTTCACAAGCGGGCGACCCTGCCGTTGGGTAGTTGTGTTGGCGCGGCGCGAGTCGGCGTGCACGCTACGCGATACAAGCATCCACACGCTTAAATTTGCCTCCATCGAATTGCTGCACATTGATTACTCCTTATCCAGTTAATTATACATTTTGCAGGCCTTATTTGGCACACTGTGAGCCATGTGAACAGAGGCAAGCTTTATAGGTTTCATTCTGGGGCAATGCATGACAGCGCTGAAGGTCCTCCTGAAGTGGATGGAGGGGAAAATGGTGCGCACTAGGTCTTGTCCTGCTGTATACCTTGGTCTTAGTGCTTAACGCGGACGGTGACACGCTGGCGATGTCCGCACTCTGGTGTGCGTAATAAACAAGCCGCCTAAGACTCTAGAACGGTAACGCTCGAAAACTTGACATCCGTAACAGGCTCAACCTTTACCATAAGAAGACGGCTATCCATCAAAACTTTCCTAGCTGGCTTCGCGGCGTCGTTTCTGTAGCCAAGATAGAAGGGGAAACGTGACATGCATTACACGATTTTAATTGTACGCATCATTCGCGCAATCATAATCTCTACTTTTAGAACGAATTGAATGTCTGGAAACTAAACGGCTCACGCGTTCCCGATTACTTCTTGGCTGCGTGTAAGTCTTCGCAATGACCGAGTAACAAAATGAAAATTTTGAATGACAAACACCCGCGCAACTAGTTCTTGGAGTACGGCATGCAGTACTTCGAGTAAATTTCAACTTGTGCGGCACATTCCGACATTGATGCCATTGAATCGATTCATTCGAATGCACATAGTATTAATATACACGAATGGGGAACTCTTGTAACAAAGTGACACCTATCGTCTGCACGGCTCGCGTGACGTGCACTGTGCCGATATGGTGCGCAGTCGCACAACCTGAGTCAAAAATATATCCTGATGTTATAGAACCCAAGCAGCGAGAAGAAGGTCAGTTGCAGCCTACGTTTCAGGAGGGTCCTCTCACGCTAAATCGGGCATCAACAGCCGAGGCGGGGACGCCGAGTCGTCGAGGGCTGACGCTTGACCCAGTCGAGCCATTCCAGCCAACAGAACCGTGTTCACCAGCTGTTGCCCAGCGCGTCGAAGCAGTCGTTACGGATGATTCGGAGCCAGCCAATGATAACCCTGCCACTTCGAACGTTGTCGCCGCGTCGCCAAAAGCGGCAAAGGAACAGGAGGCGTTGGAAATTACCGATGCAGAAGGATTAGGAAGGCGGCCTGAGTCTTTCAGCGACCGCACGGCGCAGCACGAAGTGCAGGAAGAACCAGCGGCTGATGACGCTAAGGATCCCGCTGAACATGGCTTAATGTCCGATGGGGAATCTGAGTCTTCTGGGGATACATCTTCAAGCGCGTCTGAAAGTGACTCAACTAAAGATGAGGAATCCGACGACGATGCTTCATCGCAAGCTTCGTCGGCGAGAGACGCTGATAAGGAGGAGGAGGACAATCGCCAATCGTCGGATGAGGAGGGCGAACCGGATGCAATGTCCGAGGATTCTTCAATAGGGCTGGAGGCATTTACGTTTGCTCCCGCTGCGCTAGTGGCTCTGGAACAATTTCATCTTAAGGACAAAGCGGAAATTTTGTCGCGCCGGCTGGCAGGGAGGGCTTGTGTCCAGCTGCTTCAGTCGATTTGCTTGCACGTTCTGGACACTGGTGCCGCTGCACAGAACTGCCAGCTATTGCTGGCACAAATTCAAGTTGTTGTACACGTTATCGCGCACGCTCAGCAGATTGGCGCCCGCAAGGCAGTTCGAATGCTCCTTGAAGACCTTCAACCAATACTTGTGGGCTCTGAGGCAGTCATTAGAAGCTGGAGCCATAAGGGCACTATGAAAAAGTTTATGTCTGGGCGGGCAGCGGATGAAGAGTTCCTGGAGCTGCATTTGCAGTTGAAGGAGTTTTCACAGGTACGTCCTCACCGTCCACCAACGTCATCATTACTACCACCACCACCACCACAACCACTATCACCATTCCTCCCCCCTTCACACGCTTCAAAACGGGGTTTTCCAAGCACATCTGCTGGCCCGTGCCGGGACTAGGCAATCGCATACACGCTTACCTTTCCCCTCATTCCCCGCTCCCCCGACCTCGCCCCCCGGCCCGCCTCGTCATAACAGCATCCATTTCCGCAACCCCAACAGGACACGGACCCCACCTCCTTCCCCCACTACTTGACCTTCCGTCACCGCCATCTCACTCACACCACCGCTCTTGTATTCGCTAGTTTCCGCTCTATACCTGCCCCGACACGATCACCCGCAACGACCTGCTTACATGTTCCCCCGTTCCCCCCTTCGCTCACCCTCCCTACCACACAGTCCCCGGCCTTCGTGCACCTGTTCTCCTCGCTGCCCCCGGACGAGGCTGCGGAGCTCTCGGAGCTTCAGGCCAGTCAGCAGCTGGGCGGCTACACATCCGTGGAGGCCAACCGGGCCGCCTTTGAGCGCCTGCTCCTGCTCTTCATCCTGCGGTACAAACCCACCAAGGTCCGCACCCAGAGACAGAGGCTCGTGGACCTGCTCGCCGCGTACAACAAGGCGAGGAGCTGCGGAGGCGGCGACGGCAACCAGGAGGGGCAGGGCGGTGAAGGCGCCGACTTCGGCGGGAAGACGGTGGACGAGCAGATTGAGCACTTGGCCAAGACGCGGCTGGGTCGTGCGGCCAAGCACGCGGTGCCGCTGATGCAGGTGCTGATGACCAACATGTGGGGTGCGGATCCGGCCTCGGTGCCGCCCTCTCGGGTGGGCAAGTGGCGCTTGGCGGTGCGGATGGCGCTGGAGCCGCTGCGGGTCGCCACGGGGTCCCTGCAGCTGCCGCAGGTACCCGAGGAAGACGTGCAGGAGTGGGTGGAGTCGTAATTGTAGTAGTAGTAGTAGTAGAAGGAGGAGGAGGTACGGGGAGGATAAGTGTAGCGTAGGCAGGTGAAAGCGTGCGGACAGCGGCGGACGGGAAGTTGCATCCCTGCCAGAGCTGACGGCGCCCGCACTGCCGGACACTTGGGCAGCGAGCCAGTCGTTGTGTTGTTGCTGTTGTTGGTTAGCTGTTGCTGTTTTAAAAGTTGTATAAGGGTTGTGGCTCTAGGGCCTCTTGGTCTGCTCTGGAAGAGGGCTTGAGTTCTGAGGGGGCAGCTGTCAGGGGTAGTTTGCAATGTGCGTGCGCGCGGTGGAGGGGGCATGCAGCGGCATTGGTGGGGACGAAGGCGGCCTCCCAACTGCTGAAGAACACACCAGGGTAGGGGGGTACTGCTGAAGAACAGCTTTACGCAGGAGGTACATTCCCGCAGGAGGCTGCGGTTTATCTTAGGTGGGTGGGTGAGCTGAACTCGTCGTGAGGAGAAGCGTTTGCGGCGCAAAGAGCTCGGCTCCTTCCGGTTCCATTTAGTATTGTTGCGATGAAATGGCAGCGGCCTTGCAAGAATTCGGCGCGGTATTGCCGGGTGGTGTTGAACTGTGATATTCCTAGATGAAGCTAAGCGCGATGTCCTTCAAGGGCAGGTTGGCGCTGCAGATACTGGCAGGAGCACGTCGCGATGCTGAGGGTGGGTCGGGGTGTGGGCGGGCTGCAATGTTGCGGAGAGAGCTGTGTGCGTCCGTCCGTCCGTCCGTCTTCCGGTGGAGAGTTGTGGAGCTCTGTGGTGGTTATGTTCAAAGGGAGAGGCTCCTGGATGCGTGCAGGTGAGGTGGGTGGCTTCCACCCCGCGGGTAGGATCGGAGGGAGGGGCTGAGGAGGGAGGGGCTGAGGAGGAAGGGTCCCGGGCGGAGCTGAGATTGGCAGGTTGTGCAGTGCTGGCTGAAATCTGTGCGTTGCGTTCATAGCACACCCCATGTTATTGATATGTATAGACACGCATGAAGAGCGGGTGTTGGCCACACGCACACGAGCACGTGCATGCGGGTCCCATCTGTGCATCTGTACCGGCGGTGAGGGCGGAGAGTGCTCAACATCGAAGTTCATCATAGGGCCCCTGGCGAGACACAGCGCTTCCGGAGCTCAGCGCGGGAGAGGAGGTTATAGCTGCTCGAGTGGGGCCGAAAGTTCCCCTCCCCGCCGTATTAATCATTCATCTTGACCCCTTAGGGGCCCCGTCCAGCGCGGGGGCCAACAGACCCAAGCTGCGCCTTACAAGGTAGTGGTGCGACCCGGACCAAAGATGACGATGCGACGTCTGCCGCGGTTCGGTATCGTTGCGTTGTATACGTGTATTGATAATGTGGTACGCAAGTTTGGTGATATGGTCGTTTTAGCAGCGGTGGTGCGCTTTATTTGCTTGGCTGTGGCCTCACAGCAAACAGCCATACATGCGCACCTGTTTGCGTATGTATGTATGTGTGTCGCTGTAGGCAGGTGTGCTTTGCAGGGATTGGACAAGTACGCGTGTGTGTGTGTGTGTGTGTTGGGGGTTTCATGTTTAGCCACCGAGCATTGCATTGCACTGCAGACATATATAAATATATAAGCAAGGGAACTGCGATAATGCACAACGTGTGTGTACTCCTGGTGTGCTGGGGGGATTGAGGGGGCGCATTGCGGCAGTAAGGATAGCCTTGACTTGCTGACACACTCCTCAGGTGCTCCCGATGGCGCCCTCCCTCCCCGGGGCCCTGGACCTCATGGTGTTGTGTTGGTGCCGTTATGAACTCGTTGTGTACGGCAGCTTCTAGGTTGTTCGGCTGTGTTGTGGATTGCATGTGCGCTTGTATCAAGCATAGATAATCAACCTTATAATTCTCTGGGTTGCAGCATGTCTGCTCCTTTTCTTCCCTCTAGCCATTTATGGTATATCACACGTAAGCAAGCTTGCTGTTGGACAGGGAGGGCAGATCGGCCTGCCGCGGGTTCGCTTCCGCTTCCGCTCGGTTGAGGCCATCTTGCTTGGTGGCTTCTTTCTGGCTGGTGGCCCGTTGTCGCCCTTCATTGCCCTTGGGCGCTTGCTGCCTTTTTGGTTCTTTCATCGTTTTTGTTTTTGTAGATTGATCGATTTTGGAGAGGGCAGCAGATGCACAGCGCAGCAGTATACGTCGGAATATACAGACCGGCACTGCAACGCCAGGTCTGGGTGAGGTGGTGATTTGGGTTATGATAAGGGGCACTGCAGATTGCATAGGTCGTCCTGTCAGTTTATGAAGCGAATGAAGCTCTTTGCCTAATTGTAACTGCTATAACTACAATAGGAAACGTTCACGGCCTACCTCGACTTCCGATAAGTAAATAAACGACGAAGGAGAAAACTTTAATGGAACATGAGGCAAGCGGGGTGTTATTCCCAGGCACCCGCTGAGGTTCTCTCTTCCATTCCAAGGGTGCGAGTAAATTGTGGGAGGACTTGCGTATTGCGTATATGTTGGAGGGGCCCATGGGTCCTCACAAGATTATGCGGCAAACCAGCTCTTTGCAGGAGTCAGCGATGCCGGTATGAGGATTGTACTTGGAGGGCCACCAGCCACAATCGCTCAACGTACAGCTCTAAAAATGTGCGAATAAAGTAAATGTTAACCTTGGGGAACCTTGGGATGCGTCACAAGGTTACCCACCACCAGTTCTCGCTACACCCGGTCAAATTGCAAATTATGGCGCATAAGTCCTTCTGATGCTCTGCTACATGTATGACAATGTACTTCAATGCGGTAATGTCACTTGGACGACAACCAATGGTGGGAAACAGTTGGAACTTGGTTGGCTGTCAATACTTGGGCGCAAGCGTGGATAGTTTATCACATGCGGTACAGAAGTATTCTCCACAATTGAAGTAATGCCGACTCATCCAGATTTAAAGTGCTGGGCGTGCAAGTCGCAGCCTTGAGCAGTTCGGCAACCGTCGATCTGTTCCATATCAGCATCAAGCGACCGACCCTGGCCTGACTTTAGCTATGGCTATCGATCGCGCCCCCGTAAACGTGCGAATTTGGAGCGATGGAATGCACGCGAGGTTCAAGCAAGGCATCATCAGCCGCTTGGTAGCTATGGTAACGCTTTTCATTTACACTGGATGGATGCACATCCTCTTCGCGCTTTTCATCCTGGCAATCTGCCGGTACACTTGGGCCATCGTTGCACTCCTCGGCTTGTACGCGACCCTGCTGCTGCCTCCCAAGCCAGTGCTATGGGGCCCCTTCTGCCGCTCCTGGATATTCCGAACATGGCGCGAGTAAGTCCCAAATTCGAGCATCTGCTCCAAGCTCAACTCGGCCCGTGATTATCAATTTCCGTACCTGGTTCCGTACCTCCAAAACCCTCCTAGATACTTTATGTTTAGCTACATGTTCGAGGAAGTCCTGGATCCCAACAAGAAGTACATCTTCGCTGAGTGAGTCGGAAGAAGGAGACGAGGCGGCGCAAGGGGGGAGACGGGGATGCAGGCGGTAGGGGCAGGAGGGAAACCAACCCGGGAAGGGGCGGCGGGGCGCCGCGGGCATCCACTGATCGGAACCATCGTATCGCAATGCCCACAGGCAATGACCACTCGAACCAGATATGTTCCACTGCGCGCTTCTGAACCCGATAGAACCGCACTAAGCACCGAACTAGCTTTTAGCCTCAGGCCTTAAACCGCATCACCCACCCACCCAACCACTGCCCCCCACTCCACATCGCCACCACGACTCCCACCCACCTCCCCTTCGGCGGATCCCTCCTCCTGGCCGCTGTCACATCATGGCGTCATCATCATCATCATCACCACCATCATCGTCATCATCATCATCGTCATTACATCATCACCACCACCTTCCGCAGGTTCCCCCACGGTGTGTGGTAATGGGTGGGTGGGGTGGGCGATACACACACGCGGTGTTTGCGTGCGTGTGGGGTATTGCGCGGTTAGCGGCACCGGCCACCACATGCGGGCTTTTGCGGCTCAATCCACTGTGGGCGCAAACTTTTATGA
Source organism: Volvox carteri f. nagariensis (assembly GCF_000143455.1). Classification (NCBI taxonomy): domain Eukaryota; kingdom Viridiplantae; phylum Chlorophyta; class Chlorophyceae; order Chlamydomonadales; family Volvocaceae; genus Volvox; species Volvox carteri. Next base: position 806,631 of record NW_003307548.1, on the reverse strand, counting down.
AGATAGATGACAGGAGTACGTACGCATACAAACATACAAACATACACACGTTTACGTGCTCACCGGTAACTGAGCTACGGACCCTCTTGAGCTGAAACCCGCCCCGTCTCCCTCCCGCTGCCTCCGCGGGGGCCCCCCTGCCCGGGGCGGCACTACCCGGGCTCCCCCCCTCCCCTTCCGGGGGTATCCGCAGGTGTCTTCCCGATGGGAGCGCTGCTGGGCGCCACGGAGTGTCAGTCCATGTTCCCGGGCTTCCACATCTTCGGCCTGGCGGCCAATGTGGTGTTCTCGGTGCCCTTCTGGCGGCACTTCATGGCGTGGCTGGGCTCGGTGCCCGCCACCACCCGCCACTTCAAGAAGGTGCTCAAGGCAGGCTCGGTGGCGGTCATTGTCGGCGGCATCGCGGAAATGTACATGCAGGACGTGTGCAAGGAGCAGGTGCTGGGGGGCTGTGGTTCGGGTATATGGGGGAGAAGGGGCGGTCAGGGGGCTGACTCACCGCCATCGCGGCGACAAGGAGGGCCGTATGCACTGCTACTGCTGCTGGAGGTCCGAGCCGGTTGCCGAGCAGTCCGTACCACACCGCTCACACCCGCACACCCTCACAGGCCTTTAGGTACCTCCTCCCTCGGGCATTCGGTGCTGGGACCTACAGACAGTATTGGTATTTTGCATTCTGCATATAATAAATAGTTCTCAACCCATCACACCACACCAGCCCAGCCCACACCACACCAGGGCCCCCCGCCCCGCCCCCCCCCCCGGGAGTCATTGCCCTGGGAGCGCTCTGGCTGCTTCCGTGTCCCTCGCTGCGGTTCCCGGTCTCCCTCTAGCAGCCGCCTCCTGTCGGGGCTGCTGCTGTTCTTCTTGTCGTTGCTGTTGTTGTTGTTCTCACCCAACCCGGGCACCCCCGCAGGTGATGCTCCGAGACCGCAAGGGCTTCGTACGGGTGGCAGTGGAGGAGGGTGTTGACGGGGGCATCGTGCCTGTCTTCCATTTCGGCAACTCCAGGGTGGGTGGTAAGGTTGGCTGGTTGGCTGGTTGGCCGTTCACCTCCCTCGTCGTCCACCCGCCCACACCACCCTCCAACACCCTCGCACCCCGCACCACCACCCCATAGGTTTTGGACTTCGGCCCCCAGGGCCTCAGCTCCCTGAGCCGCCAGCTGCGGGCCGCATTGGGCTTCCTGTACGGCATCTGGTACTTGCCGCTACCCCGACCCCGGCCCATTTACATGGTGGTGGGGAAGCCCATTGCCGTACCCCAAGTACGGCGGGAGGATCCCAAGGTGTGTTCTTGTGTGTGCGGGGCGGGGCGGGGTGAAGGGGCGCGCAGAGGACGTGTGTGGGTGTATTAGGCGGGTTGGCGTGGCGCAGACCGGCGGAGTAGGGCACGTGTCGGGGGGATGTGGGTTTCGGCGCTGGTGGTCGCTGAGTGAGCGGCGGAGGTGGTGGAGGTGGCGGAGCGAAGCAGCTCTGGATCGCAGCACTCGGGATGGAAACAATGCCGTCAGCGACAAGGGGGGTGAAGGGGTGGAGGGGCACAAGGGGGTACATGGCACGGCATGGGGCCCTGGGCGCCGGGCAAGAGCTCTCGACACTGCAGGCCGCATCCGGCCGGGGTGCAACCCAACGGCAACCCTGGGGGCTCTTTAGACTGTTTTGCCACCCTTTGACAAACAACCTCCCCCTGGCTCCGTTCGCCTTTTGCTGCCGTACCTGGCGAGTTCTGCAGTACGAGGAGGTGGTCAATGAGGTCCACGCGCGCGTCTGCAGTGCGCTGCAACAGATGTACGACGATCACCGGGCGGAGTACGGCTGGTCGGACCGGCCGCTCGTCATAAATTGACGACATCCGGTGTTGTATCTCTTCTGGCCACCCTGCCCTTCCGTGTGGGGGCGCTCTGCGGGGTGAAGTACAGGGGCCACGTAAATTATGTGGCTGCGGAAATGACTCTCCACATGCGCGCGCTTCCCTTCGCAATTTGCTTCGGGCCATGTGACGGCTGGGTGCTGTACGACTATAACGCACAAGTCTTAAGTGACGAAGAAATGTGGATGGCGATGCCATGGCGATGTCATGACGATGGGGGGGGGAAGGAGTGTATTTGCGTTTGGTGCTGAGCGCGAGGGCGAAGAGAAGGAGGAGGACGTAAAAGCCGTTTGTCTGACATGTGGCCTACATGTCTGCGCTGTACGCCGTGTATGTGCGCTTGTGTTGTGCCGCAACTGAAAAGGTTATTTCGAGGCTGCTCTACGGCTTAAAACGATTGATGCTAGAGAGCCATTCTTACCTTGCCTGCGCAGTGAAGGAGCTGGAAAAAGGTGGGACAGGATCGCTGTAGAGTGAGCTCAGGGTGAAATAGGTGTACTCAACCACCCAACCACCAACTACCTACCCGCTGCCAGTATGTTGTCCCTGGCTAACCTCCACAGCCCCCGGGGCCCCTCCAGCAGGAGGCCGCTCCCGCGCTCCAGGGTAGCCGCAGCAGCCCGCAGCCTCCTGCCCGCCTGGCTAGCCGTACCGAGGGTTTGATCCGATAACACGTCCGCCATGTGGGACCAAAGGTGCGCCAGGGCTCTGTTACATTCCAGCCCATCCATGCGAACTGTTACAGCAAGATTGCCGAACAACTCCTAACAAGACTTGCCCATGTATAGATTTATATCAACATACGCTGTACAGAGGTAAATTGCAAAACTTGGACCATGTGCAGTTTTAGGATTCAATGTGCGTCATTTCACCTACATCCCTAAATTGGCCATTCATATGTTGGTCATCACTCGGTAACCCTGCCAAACCGGTCGGTAACTGGCTGGTAGGGTAGCCGACATAACGAGCTAACGACCCAGTAAGTGGGGGTTCACCGACCGATAAGGTTACTGGTAGGGTTACCGGTCATTATCTGGAAATGTCGGTTACCCTACTAAACTGACCGGTTGGGTTGTAGTTAACCGGTCGGTGACCGATGGCCCTTTTATGTCATAGGGGGGCCGCGGTGTGCGTGCACGCTGCGGCGCCCGCTGTTTCTGCTCACGCTGCCTTGATTGCGGTGCGGCCTCCCGCGGTTTCCTCTGGTTGACATGGAGGCGGCGCGCAATGCACCGTCCATGGATTTGCATCGCCGCCTTAGCAGCAGGTGTGCATACACCAGATTCATACATCACTCCCGCCGCCGACATTCTTCGGTTTCCAAAAGGGAGCAGTTGGCATGGATGGGGGCCTTTATTAACTGGGTTTACGTGGTGGTTCGCACCGCCTAAGTATGGTTACAGTACGATTACAGTAATAGAGCAGGAAGGCAGCAGCGGGGAGAGAAGATTACAGCGGCTTTTGCGGTTGCGAAGGAAGAGTTGCGCGATGCGCTGTATATTTTGATTTGAGCTGTTGACCTATTTCATCGAACATCCGTACAACTGTAGAAATGGACGCTGAGATATCCTTCTATTGAGAAGCATTTTACCTTCCTACGCTATATGATTACGTAGTCAACGTAATAAGGTTGGGAGGTAACAGAATGACCACGGCCAGGGCTAACATAGCCCACCATGAGAGAAGGTACACGTCATGGATGGATTTCAGCAATCCCCAAACGGCATTGAGGAGAAGTTGTTCACAATCCCTCTCTATGTCCGGTGTGCAATCCTTCCACACCGGTGGCATGTATGACATTAAAACACTATTCCTTCCCCCCGGACCGCGGCAACCAGCTGCAGGCGGTGCACCAGCCAGTCACTAAACCCTCCGCCTGCACCCTCGCGTTCAGCACCGAGACGCGCACATCAGCAGCACCTCACCGGGCTCCAACTCTATTAACCAACGCAAACTGTCATCATCATCGCGAAGGAGCCAAAAAAATAAAACGATTCGATTCAAGAGCAGCAGGAGGAAAAGGAAAACAGCGAGACCTGACTGACAGAAAAAAGAAAGCCGTTCAGACCTGGAAAGGAACCCTGAAGATACGAGGCAGATTTCGCGGCGGGTGCCGACTGCCCTTAAAATTAATCATCCACTGCAGCTTTGCCGGCGCCCCCCCCCCGGCAGCTTCACCGCACCCCACCGGGACCTTCATTCCGTCTCCGTGCTCGCCGATAAGTCTCCATGAAGCCCTCCACCTCCCAGGAGGGCCCTGATCCAATGCAACACCGCCACGCGAACGCTGCCGCCTCACATCCACACGGCCGCCCCCTCCCCCTCTCCGGATGATGGCCCCCGCTCAGTTGCAAACTCCCTAGACGAGACCGCACACCGGTCACAGGTCGGGTCCGGAGGAGCAATACCGCCCGCTCCTGCACAGGGACTGACTAAGGCGGGTGACAGGTACCTAGGCGGTACCTAGGCGGCCCTATCTCCTATTTCACCAGCAAAATAACGTATAGGTTCTCTCGCGGCTCGACTCTCTCGCGGCTCGACATACACAGCGATCGATCTCTTTCACCACTGGGCCCCTTAACCTGCGGTTTCCAGCTTTTGAACAGCAGCACAATACAGCACCGACAGCACAGCTTGTGCCACAGCCCGTACGACGATGACACTGTATCGTGCCACTGCTAATGCTAAAAAGACCTTATCTTATTGAGACGCGTCCGTCCTGCCTTGTAGGGGCTTCCCTCGAGTAACCCCCGGGGGGGGGAGACATCAACGATAAACGCAGAGGGGGATAGCTACCAGGCGAGGCGAGAAAGGTCCACATTGTTAATAAGAGGAAGAAAAAAGAGAAAAGGAAAAGCAAAAGGCAAGAGAGCGCTTAAAACGTTGCTGAGATACTCGGGGACCATATACAACACGTGAACGACGGTGGTGCAGTTAAATATTGTGGCGACGGTTTATATAATAATTCAGACATAACAGACACTGCAGGTATACCGCAAAAACACAGAGCACACCATGCCAGGCTATGAAACTCGACCTACCTCCATGACCCAGTCGCCGCTCCCCGGCCCCCTCTCCCCCGCCCCCCTCGCCCACATGACCCGCCCAGCACACCCCCGATACAGACCCGCCCCCAAACTTGCCAGAGTTCCGTACCCATATCCTCCCCATCCTACAACCATCCCCCGACCTCCATCACTTCCATCACTTCCCAATCACGCCGCCAGGCATTACCGGTCCACCATCCCCACGGGTGCCCCTCCTCTGCTTTCTTCCTGCCGCAGTTTCCCCGGGAGATCAGGTCACCCCGGCCTCCGGGCCACCCAACCCAACCCAACCCAACCCAACCACCCTCGTGTTGTACACAGGGCTCGCTCCTACAACACCCCCTGAGCGACCCACCCTCAGGCAGGTGGGGAGGCGCGAGGGGCCGTTGAGGCGGCGTGCACCAACCTAGGCTAAAAGTAAGCACCTCATATATACCCCCCCCATACCCCACCACTACCCGCATCCCACTCCCCATCAGGTCATCAGCGGACCCGCAGCAGACCCCGCAGCTCCGAAACCACTCCACACAGCCGCTCTCGGAACACCCGCCGACTGAGGCGGCTCAGGTCGAAGGTCCGCGGGTCGAGGCCCATGCTGGCGGCGGCCACTGCGGCGGCGGCGGCGGCCGCACTCGCGGTCCCGGGGGGGTCGGTGGGTGCCAGGAGCTTGTCCAGGGCGGCGCCCACCTGGTCCGCGACCCGTGGGTCGGAGGACTGCAACCACAACCAGTGTCGCCCAGGGGGTGCAATATAGCCCACACAGGTCCAAGATACGACGGACCGAAATAAGGCCACGGTGGGGAAATACACACACACACGGGTGGGATCTGATGAGTGAGGTGCAGAGCGACGAAGAGTGACTTGGGGCATTGCTACGTGGCCCCCAAGTGCTAGGTAGGTAAACACGTGGGTGCACATGGGCAACTCCGAGCTCTTCTATCCGCACCGCCCGTGTAAGTGATTGGAGAGCATCTTGAGCTTGTATTAACACGCATACAAAACGTCACGACGGAACATCTCATCCACCGGGAAAACGGAGATATACGCATACACAGACATACACGCGCACACGGATACTCACACACGTGTAAAATTGCATGTAGCTTCCCCCCATGCTGTTGATATCTCGCTGGGACCCTTACGATATGGTGTGGGGTGGGTATGCATACCCCATCGATGCCCATACCCACACACATACATCCGTAAGCCGCAACCCTACCGGCGCCTACCTGCACCAGAGCGGCCCCCAGGTTGCCAAACGCTGCGGGCTCTGCTTGCAGCAGGGGCAACAGCGCATCCCCCGCCAGCTCCACCACATCGGGACCCACATCGCCTGAAGGGGGGAAAGGAAGGGGAGATACGTACGGCAAACACGTCAAGGGGAAACAGCTGCCGATATGTCCATATATAAAGCACCAACTGCCGCATGAGACCTACTGGAGGAAGGGGGAGGGGAGGGGGGGATTCGGAGCCAGTACCAACCGGGGGAGAGAGGAACCAAGATCCAAGTCCACGCCGTCAACCTCCACATCACCCAGATGGCCCCCTTATCCCCCCTTGCTGCAGCCCCCCACACCGTCCCAACACCCACCCACCCATCAACACGATCTGCATGAGCAGCTGCACCAGGTGGGCAGCCAGGGGGCCACCACCCGCCGCCGCAGGGGCCTGGTGGGCTCCGAAACCCCGGCCACCATTGAGCAGCGACTGGTGGTGGTACTTGGCCAGGCCTGTTGGAAGGCAGAGGGAGGGCAGGGCAGGGCAGGGAAAGGAAGCGAACACGTTGTTAATATACGCAGGGGATGACTCCTCCTCCCCCCACTCCTCCTCCTCCGCCCCCCAGCCGGCCCCCACTCACCCGCCAGGCCCTCCAGCGCCGACTGCACTACCACGCCGTCGAAGCCACCGGCGCTGACCGAGGGAACAGAAGAACAACGCGAGGACGCGGAGGACGCGCCGCCCGGCCCCAGCCCGTTAGCTCCGGATACAACATTGGCTGCACCAGCGCCATGCTGTTGTTGTTGCTGCTGCTGCTGCTGGTTGTGGACGAGTGAGTAGCCCCGGGCACCCGCCTCAAGGCAGGATAGCAGGGTGGCGAAGTGAGGGGCCGGCAGCGCCACCACCTGTGCGGGTGTTTGGTGGTGTGTGTGTGTGGGGGGGTATGGGGGCCCCAGGACAGCGAATTGGGGGTTGGGGGACCCAAGCGGATGCGAGGTGCTCATATTGCAGCAAAGGAACCCCTCTAGCTCGAGGCCAGTCCCCTCCTTTTCCCTCCATCTCTTTCCACCCCCCCAAGACCACCGCTACCACCACTAGTGCCACCACCACTACACCCACCCACCGCATGTGGGTGCACCTCCATCATGTACGCCAGCAGGGAGAACAGCAGCCGGGTCAGTTTGCCCCCCGTACCGCCACCGCCTGCCGCCCCGGCCCCGGCGGCAGTAGCGGCCGCCAGCAGCTCGGGGGTCAGCAGCGGCAGTAGCACATCCAGACCCGTCAGGACCACCTGCAGCCCGCTCGGAAACCGGGTCAGAGCTCGCGTCGCTAAAAGAAAACAAGGAAGTGATGTGAGAAGAGACATCATCATCGTCGGGATGATGAGAAGCGCACTGCCTTGAGGGTCTCACGCGAGAGAAAAAGTGTGCGAGCTTGCTTGTTGTGTACACTGCACCGACACGCACTCCCCCCGGCAGTTCCAGCCGCCCGCTTGTCTTCCTTCACACGCACCGCACCGCTACCGCTACCGCACCGCACCGGGGGCAGAGGGCCGTGTAACCCCCAGCCCAGCCCAGGAGCCCTCACCTGCGTGTGTGTGTGTGTGTGTTCATGCACATGGCGGGGGAGACAGTACACAGTACACAGTACACAGTACACACTACATAAGTGTGGCATTGCCATCTGGACACATGAGCTAGAATGGAGGGGAAGAAGGAAGGAGGGAAGGAAGACCTAGCCAACGCAGCCGCGCTCCCCCTCGCCATCCTCGTACACCCCGCAATCACAATGTACCTAACCCCACAATCCCCAACCACGTTCCCCCTCCCTTTCCCCCCTCACTCCCTGCCAACCCCCCACCTGCGCGACACCGGATTCGTTCTCGCCCACCACCAGACCGCCGCCGCCGCCGCCGCCGCCACCCGCTGCAACCCCAGCTCCCGCCGCCGCCATGCCGCCTTGCAGTGGCCCCTTGGGGGTGTTGCCCCTGCTGCTGCTGCTGCCGGCGGCCCCGGGGCCCAGCCCTGCGCCCCCCATGTTGACTGACCGCGGGGTGGATCCCGCACTGCTGGTGGTGGCCCAGCCGTCCGAGGCGGCGGCCGCCAGGGCCACATCCCGCTGGGTGATGTGTGTGAGCAGCTGCAGCAGTGCACGCAGCTCCCGGGCGGCGTCCTGAGCGGCGTCCTCGCGGAGGAGCGCCGCGGACCCTAGGCAGGGGGGTTGCGTGCGTGTGCATGTGCGTGTGTGTAAGCTTAGTTGTCTGTATGTTCAGTGATCTTCGGAGCCGTGATCGGGGAGGGGGGAAATGCCGTATGGGTGGTGCGGTACACTGGAGAATAACTCCATACCGACGCCAGCTCCGGATAGTCACGTGCGACATGGTGGAAGTTTCCATTAGGACTGCAGACGTAGCTGCTTGCGTTTTCCAAAGTAGACGTTGATATTTAAAAAGTGATGTCACGAGCCCATAGGATTACGCGGAGGCGGCGCTGTAGTGGCGAAGGGCGACTAAGGGCTAGGGACTGCCTACTACAGACACTGAGGGCACCAAAGGTCCCAGCTAGGTAGGACTTGACACCCCATGCTCCTGTCCTAAGCTCTAGCGGACATTGCAGAGGCTCATGCTGCTACCACAGCACGTGTGGGCCCCCTAGCAGGGCGCAGGTTGTTGCGCTCGCTCCTAGGTGCCCGGCCGGCCACCTAGGCCTCTGCTGCGGCATCCGGGTCGATATCGCCCCGCGGGAGAGGTCGTCTGGCGGGAGGGGAGGGGAGCTCGTGCACCGGTCCAGCGTGTTGCGCCGAGGGAGAGGTAACCAGGTAGGTAGGTAGGTAGGTAGGTAGGTAGGTAGCTGGAAAACCCGAACACACTAGAAGAGCGCAGCACACGGCCCATATACCGCGCGCCTCACCCATATACCGGGTGTGAATAGACGAATGGAGCAAATAGGTGGGAAGAGGTGCGCGGCGGTTTGCTAGCGGACTCGTGCAAAGGGAAGGATTTGTTGTTGTGCTGCTTCTCTAGCAGCTGGCGCTGTCCGACCGTTACCACCCGACTCGCGTGAACCGGGGAAGCCGGGTGTAGACACGAGTGTAGAAATGTGTGTGTGGGCGCGTGTCTGTGTCTGTCTGTGTGTAGAGGGTTGTTGAAATGAACTGAGCCGCGAGGCGGTTGTGCTGGAGATGCTACATGCGCAACTTTGGCCAAGCAATATACGTGTGCTTATGCGGAGCGGATGTTGGGACAGTCGCAGCTCAGCAGGCAGCCAGCCACCCACCTGCCGTTGCGGCGCCTTGGCGCTCCTGGCTGCGGCTGTGGTGCAACCGGTGGGGATGGTGGTGGTGGTTGCTGTGGGCCTTCCTGCGCGCCCCGGCTGCTGCTGCTGCTGCGGCCGCTGCCAGCGACACCCTGGCCGCCCGGCCCAGTCGGTACTGCCTCAGCAGCTCCAGCACCCAGCTCATCAGCATGTGGGCCTGATCGCTCTGCGGTAGGGAAGCAAACACCAATCAGGGCGGTCACTAGGGGGTGAACCCGCGGGGTCGGGGGGAAATGGAGCCGGACGACCCGCGGATGGGGGGTGGGGAGTGGGGATCATATGCAGATTGCAAGGAGTCAGCTGTCGACGTTCAAAGCGGCATCAACCAGGAAGCCCCGGGTGGTGCCAACAGTGCAAGGCACGAGGACCTGGGGGTGTGTGAGACGAGGGCCGCAAGGGGGACGGAAGGGGTGTGCAGCAGCAGCAGCAGGGCAATGGGCCTCTAGTTACACAGCGCCAGCTACCACCCGCTGCGCCCCTCGCCTTTCTTCAGTTTCGCAGCTCAGTTGGAAAAAGTTAAATGCATCCACATGGACAGGTACACATACAGGCATATCGCCCGCACAATGAACATACATAGCTAGTTGTCTGCTTATTGAGTCGCCGTTCCGTGAAGCCCACACCAAAACGCACCTGCAGGTACCCCACGTGGTGCTCCACAACGGCTGCCGCCAATTTGAGCAGCACCGCACCGACCCGTGGGTCATCTCCAAAGGCCCGCTGCAGCACCAACAACGGAGCCAGCAGCTCAGACAACAGCGCCCACCCGGCGGCGCGAGCAGGGGGACCGGCGGCGGCGGCGCCGCGACATGCGCCACCGCGCAGCACCTCCAGCATGCCGCACAGCGCCGCGATGACGTCAGCACGTGCCGTCATGTCGTACAGGTCGTGTCGTGTCGCCAGCGCGCGGACCTCCGCCGTCGTGGGCCCCAGCAGCTGAGTGATGTAGTGTCCGGCGGCGGTGGCAGCGGCGGCGGCGCCGGGACCCCCGACGGCGACATCCGCGGAGGGGAAGCCACACGCCGCCTGACAGAGGCTCTGCAAAGCAACCAGTGACATACACAAACATGCACCCGCACACGCGCAACACATACCATTGCGTCTAGAGGACTGAATGTCGTAACACGCAAGTCGCGTGTTTCTGTCTGTCCGTCTGTATGTCTTGTCCGTCTGTATGTATATTTGTGTTACACATCGATCAGGGCCTGACGCTGGCCAGGGGCAACCCATGTATGCATTCCAATCCGATCCTCCCCCACCTTGGTTAGTCGCTGGCTCTCCACGTAGCATCATAGCAAGCCCACCCCTCCTCTCCCCTCCCCTCCAAACCGCCATGGCCCCCTCCTGCTGCCCCCCTTCCGCTACTCTGTTCCCCCTCTCCCACCTGGCTGAGCCAGCGTTGCAGCTTGGGTGCCAGTCCAGCAGCCAGCTGCGGCCGCCTGGCTGCGAAGGCCCCACAGAGCTCCCCCCAGGAGCGGCTGCAGTCCAGCAGGGAGGACGACAGGGGGCGGCGGCGGGAGAGAACGGGAAGCAGCACCGTACACACCTGTAGGGTGGGGGGAAAGGGGTGGAGGGAGTGAAGGGGATAAGTGGAGGGGTAGGTTGTGGGAGCAAAACGAACCACTGGCGAATGGAGCAGATACCATAGATAGACGGGTAGTCCAGGAGAAGATAAATGTTGTCAGGAAAAAATACTGACCAGTGATGTCATCTGCGTGATCGTCTTGGCGGCGACGTGGCCAGCTTGGATTGCGAAACGAGTGACTAGCTGGCAAGTCCAAAGTCCAGAGAAGGCTGGCAAAAAACGCGGAAGAACTACCTAGCCGCCTAGGTTGTGGGGGTTGACGGGGACGTGGGTGGGTTTGGGAAAGCTAACCCGGGTTGCCTCACCCCTCACCATCCCATGGAGCTCCGCCTCCCCAGGGAAGGCCACCAGGCAGGTGGACGCCAGCCTGGCTAGGCCGTCCGCCACAGCCTCTGCCTGCCCCGACCCACGGGTCGCATATGCCGCAGTGAGGGCTGCCGGTAGCCCCTCCGCCTCCTCCGGGAACAGGTACGTGTCGCTCCACCTGGCCAGCGACCAGACACACGACTCCATCAGCCTGCGGGGAACAGCATGAGATCAGGCGAGATAAAATGACATCATGGAGCAGTTAACCGCCAAGCAGGCCCCCCCTCCACCCCACCTGGGACTGAGTACCGCCGCCGCCCCCTCCTGCAGCGCCAGTGCCGGCAGACCCAGCAGGGCCGCAGTGAGCCCCTCCACGGCTGCAACGGAGGGACCGCCGCCCTCCATGGCTATGGACAGGGGCAGGGGCATCAGCGGAGTCTCACCTGCAGGGGGGGGGAAGTGCGGGTGTGAGTGTGTGTGTGGGGGGGGTTGAGGTGTGTGTGTGGGGGTGTTTAGGGGAAGACAAACCGCGATCGTGTGAAGTTGATGCCAACGGTGGAGGGTGGAGGGTGGGGGAGACAGGCAAGTCGAGGCGTAGTTCAGTTCACACGCAACACACACCCACGGAAACCCACTGCCGGTGCCAAGGCCAATACGCAAGGGGGGAAGAGGCTGCTGAAGGTGAAAGCTTCTCTGCTGCAGGAGGGACATGGTGGCTTGGGTTGTAACCAGCGGAGGAGAGAGAGAGAAAGAGCGGGGGGGGGAAGAAGAGAAGTAGTAGGACCGCCCAGCGCTATACACGAGAGTCCGGGCCCAGCCATGTGTGTTTCAGCACGTCGCCTACGGGCGTATAACCCGCCAGCAGCCCCGGAGCGGTCATACTTCCCTTCCCCTTCCCATCCCCTCTCCCCATCCCACCCTAACCCCGCCCCCCCCGAGACCGCTGACCGCACCTGCCCCGCTATCCGCCAGGCAATGTGCCGCCATGCGCACCAGCCAGCACAACCGCTCCAGGGACACAGCCCACGCCTCCCCGCCTGAGCCCCCGGCGGCCGCCGCCGCCGCCAGCAGCTGCTGCTGCGCCGCCGCCATGGCCCCCGCCAGCAGAGGGAACGTGGCGGCGGGTGCAGCACGGGCCAGCATCGCCGCCTCCGCCATGCGTGCATCCTCAGCTGCCGCCTCCGCCGCCTCGTTCTCCACCGCAATGTCCTGGGACCGCCGGGGTGGGGTTGGTCATCAACGAGGGCGGAAGAAGCGAAGAACCGATTGCCCCGACGTTCAAAGCGGGGGGTTGTGTGTCTACATGTGTGTATGTGTATGTGTATGTGTATGTGTATGTGTATGTGTATGTGTATGTGTATGTGTATGTGTATGTGTGAGAGAGGGGGTCCCCTAAGGGGGACATCTAATGGAATGTGTGTGTGCGTGTGTGTGTGTTTACGGGTTGGGGGTCGAACTAGTGTGTGTGTGGGGGGGGGGGGGCCGGGCTGGCAACCCCTGAATCAGCTCCAAGGCGTGAGCCCCTCTTGGGTCGCCAGTACTCCCCTTCCCAGTCCCCCTCCCCCTCCCCCCCCTCTCCTTGGGCCCCCCTCCTCTGCCGCCTCCACGTGCCCACCTCCCCCCCACCCCACACATGCACCTGAAGCTCCCGGGGCACCCACCAGCTCCCCCCCGTTAACATCACAGTGCACATTGCTCTCCCAGTGGCGGTGCTGGCCCCGCTTCTCTGTTATCGCTCACCTGCCCCCCTCCCGTCACCTCCTGCTCCGCCGCCCTCATGGCCGCCTCCACCAGCGCCCCGAACACCGCCGCAGCGCCCTCCGCCAGACCCGGCAGGCTGGGGGGACCCAGCACCCCCACTGACAGGGGCAGGACCAGGGGGTTGCTGCAGTCGCGCTGGACCATAAGAGCCCACGACTGGGGGGAAGGAGGACGGGGGCCCGTGTGCGTGTGTGCATGTGCGTGCGTATGTATGTATGTGTGCATATCCGAGGAGGCAGGCAGCGGATCTAACAGCGATCGGAGAAGGGTTAAGAGGGCGGGTTAAGGAAGCGAGGTAGCAAGGTGGAATAGGGCCCAACAGGCGGGTAGTGGATATACGCAAGTATGGGGGAAGGGGAGGGGTGTGGGCGGAGGGCAGTGGGCATGCGGGCATGGAGGAATGATATACCGATAGACAACACTATGCATAGCGTAAATTTATCAAAATTAACTAAGGTGAGGACGGGTAGGGGGGGTTTGCTGGGGGGGGGCTCCTGCCCTTCCCCCCCTCACACACACACACACATGGTTGGCGGCGTATCTCCTGTTCGGTTCCGTACTCCCTCCCCACCCAGTCCCCCAACCCCGGGCTCCGGAGACGTGAGCTCGCGTCCGAATTCCGTCGTTACCGTCTGCATGCGCCATGTGTGTCCTCCTAGAAAATAAACCTAAAAATCCTCCTTCCTTCTTCCCCCTTCCTTGTGTGGTATTTGTGCTCTCTCTCTCTTCCACTTTCTCTTCCCTCTCACTCACCTCCACCAGCATGTCCTTGCATTCCACCACCCACTGCTCCGAATCCGGAATACAGCTGACACGGATGACCTCCAGGGTTAGTGCCTGGGGCAGGGGGAGCGGGGGGGGGGGGAGGGAGAGGGCGGAAGTTACATACGCACAAATGCACAGGGAAGATAACTGCCGACGTCCACGACGTAGCACTCCGCACATAGGAAACGCGGGTAGGATGGCGGTAGGGAGAGAGAGAGCAGGCCACTCTATCGTAATGGGCTTTCCAACAACGCACCACAAAACGCACCACGAAGTGATATGGAGAAACCCTGCCGTGAACGAGCTTTTCAGACCTAAGCGTCCTCATCCAGCAATACCACAGCTCTCCCCGTCTGTCTTTCCTTGGGGCGGATGCTGCGCCGCCCGACAAGAGGGCAGAACAACCGCGTCACAAGCACATCGATACGCATGTGTGCGTTCCAAATCCAGATCTCCAGAACCATATCGTATGCCTCCTGTGATGCGCTCGAGATCGGACTCCAAACAGGCCCTCCAGGCCCCTTGTTCCAAATTCCCTTTCCTCCTCCTCCACGCCTCCCTGTCCCCTTCCCCCCCTTGGCAGCAGCTTCATTCGCTAGTGGTTCGTCTCTTCCCCTCCCCCCCCACCTCCCACCTGCAGCAGCGCCAGGAAGCCCCCGGAAGGCTGTTGTTGCGGAGCCCCCGACCCAAAGGAGCCACCACCGCCAGCACCACCTGCCGCCACTACGTCATTTCCGGCGTCCTCCAGCAATCTCGGCGGGTGGGCGGCGGCCAGTGCGAGAATGGCCCTTTGGGGGGACGGCAGGGGGCAGGGGGCACATGCACCGTAATCACTGTGCGAAACTGGGCAGGGAGGGAAGGAAAGGGGAAGGAGAGGGAAGAGGGGCAAAAAATAGCCCACACCGGGGATGCGTACGTGTGCGTGTGCGTATGTGCACGCGCGCGCGAGAGAGAGTGTGTGTGTGTGTGTCCACCACGAAAAAGTCCCGACGTAGACAGACAGCGGTTACTGGAGTTCGGGTTCGTTCCACCACACTAGCTGACCAAGCAAAGGGGCAACACGACCGCGTATCAATCCGCCAAACCTCATCCTTCACCTCCCTCACCTCACTAGCACCCGGGTTAGCAGCAATTGGCGTTGCGGCCCAACAAAGGAATATTAACCCCAACTACAGCACTGCACGGTGATGATGATGGTGGTGGTAGTGACAATGATGATGAATGCAACCGAAGCTTCAACGGCACCCCTACTTTCCCCCACTTCCAAGAAATCAAGACGCGGAAACACCCCCCCACCTTTACACCAATGCACACACACACACGCGCAACCCCCCCTTAGGCCTGGAACCTGCCCCGCACCTCGTCCTCATCACAGCACGCCTTACAATCCTCCCCACTACCCGCTCTTTCACCTAAAGCGTGCCCCTCCCCGGCCCCCTTCCTTCCCCACCCCGCCCTGGCCCCCTCCCCCCCGACTGGCCCCGCCGCTGTGCTGGTCCCCCGACTGTGCCTCACTTGCAGCCCTCCCACAGCGGCATCTCGTCTCCCGCCACCGCCGCCGCCACCACCTGGCGCGGAGAGGCCACCCAGGCCACCACGCAGCGCAGCACCGCCCGCAGGTAACCGCCCCGCACACCCCCCCCGGGACCCATCAGCACCTCTGCACCTGCAGCAAATACACCAACACGCATACATACATACATACATACATACATACATACATACATCCGAGTATCGGCAGACAAGGGCAAGGTAAGGTTACCGGATCGAGAGATAAAGCGAGAGGGAGATCTATCGCATGAACAATATGGGAATATCTTCATTGATGAGTCTACAGCACACGGTGGCGTTGTCCCGGATACATGACTGCTCCCGTGACGGTCAGAGGGAGTCACAAAACAGGAACAACACGGGCAACAGAAACGAGACCCAAATTGCACGCACTCCTATCGCCTGCTGTTGTTCGGTTCTTCGGGGGTTGACCACCTCATCCTCCGCAGGAAGTCAGGAGGTTGAACGTAAGACATCCACTAGGGGGGCTATCGGCTTGGTAAGAAAGGTAGTGCTAGGTATACGTGGCCCAGGTAAGCGCAGGAGCCCCCCCAGGTAGAGCCGCTACCGCGCCGCCGTTGCAAGTGGTTGGGTCCTCCGTCATGTCCCCGGGGCAGCGGGTCACTCACCTTCTCGAGGGAACACGTCCGAGGACAGGTTGCTGAGCGCCACCACCACACCGCGAGCCCGCGATAGGAGGTCCCGCGCCGCCGCTGGTGCTCCCTGCGCCGCCGCCGCCGCCGTCAGCTGCCCTAGCAGTGCCGCCACCCAATCCAGAGTGTCAGGAGACAGCAGCAGGGAAGCCCAGTCGGCGCCGGCGGAGGGACCGGAGGAACCCGGTGCTGCCGCCGCCGCCGCCGCGGC
>NW_003307548.1:776947-790298 GCF_000143455.1 Volvox carteri f. nagariensis | reverse complement strand
CCGGAGGTGCCGCCGCCGTTGGCGGCGGCTGCGGCGGCTGCCCTGGCGGCAAGCATGGGATGTGGCGCCATCGAAAAGGACACGGACGCGGGTGAGCGGCGGAAATCCCAGGCCAGGACGGCAGTCATGAGGGACAGGCAGGCGGCGCAGGTGGCGCCGTCCTGGGCGGCAGCTGCCGCGCGCCCCAGGGCGACGGCGTGGCGAAAGATGTCCTGCAGGAAGTGGTCCTGAGGACAGGGTGCGGGGGGGGGGCCGGGGCGGCGGGAGAGTGAGGAGAAACGGTAACGATGTTGGTTTGGACGGTTGCGGCAGGTGGGTAAACGCCTTCAAGATCATGGCTGCCTATCTGTCTGTCTGTCTGTCTGTATATCTGTTTGTCTATCTGTCTGCAGGCTCCGCCAAGCAGCGAATTCCTCAGCCATGGGGACTCTAATCTTGATCAACCCTTCCCACTCCCCGCCTAAAAACACCCAGAGCCGTCAACTGGTACATGAACTGGACCTCCCCCACTCCCTCTCATTCCCTCTCACAGCTCTGCACCAGTTCGCAGTCCCGGCTTCCCCCCAGCCCTGCCTTCCTCTCCAGGCTAACCAAAACACACAACCCTCTTCTTACTCCTATTCCCCTCTTCCCCCCCAGTGCTCACTTGAAGGTCCATGGCGCACTTGGCATGGTGCTCCAGGGGAAGGCCAAGAGGGGACGCGGTGGACAGCGCGAACTCCCCCACCACCGCCTGGCGAGCGGGAGTTTCGAGACACACACGTATACAAACATACGTACAAGTACACATACATACATACATAAAAGACGGTCGGTGTCGTCATCAGCACTTCCTTCCTCGCGGCTCAGTTCAGTTCAGAACACATGACAGGTGACACCGATCAGTATGGCATTTTAAATTTAAATCGCACACATGTATTACAACTAGAACTCAGCACGCTTGGTGACCTGCACGAACGCGCACCAGGCCGGGAACGCAATGTCAGAACGTCCGCATGGTGCCCCCTATCCAGCCCTCATCCCTTTCCCCACCAGCCCAGTCTCCTACCTCCAGCACCTGCACCCCCACTCGGCGGGCAGCTGCCACCGCTGCAGGGCTGTGGGAGGAGCTGGGCGAGGAGGTGGCCACTTCCAGCTCCTGAAAACAAAGTCAGACAGGAAAGGAGAGGGGAGACAGCTGGTCGGGGAGATCGGAGACACCACACGTGCGGAAATCCAACTACAATAACTACCTTAGAAAGGCGCCCACATGGCTTCGTCATGAGGGCGATGAGGGCTGAAGGCACCCTCGCTAGGTGTCCAGACGGCTGCCAAGCCACTAGCCTGGAAAGTCCCATAGGCTCCGAAACCAACCCCCTGCCGCTCTCCGCCCCCACTCCCACTCCCTCGCCAGCAGCCACATGCCCCTCACTGTACCCACATCAACACCAACCCATCCCATCACAACCCCGCCCACCCACCTATCCTCCGTCTCCTGGGTAGGGTTCCCAACCCCTAGCCACCTAGCCGCCCCACACTCACCCTGAAGAAGGTAGCCCGGTGGTGGTGCATCCTCGCCTGTGCATCCTCCACCCCTAGCCAGCCGCGCTTCAGAAGCACTGCCAGTGCCGAAACGAGCGACGAGCGGACCACCTAACGGAACGGAGGAGGACCGGGCGCCCCGGGGCGAGCGTGGGAAGGAAGCTCGATCCCATCAGCCTCATCGCCCCCAAGCTCAACAGTCTCCCCGCTGGCCCCGTGTGTAATGTGTACACCATCCCTGGGGGTGACCTGATCACCCACCAGCCACCACATAGCGGTGCCGTGCACACATCACCACCGCTCCGAGGGATTCTCTTCGTCGTCGATCCCTGCCATTGCTGCTCGGGGCCCGCGCGCCTCACACACACACACACACACACACCAACTCCACGCACACATACCTGCATGGCTGGCTCCTCAGCATGCGCCACCAGGTACGACAAAAGGTACGATTGAAGTGCCGTACGACCACCCGCACCGAGCGCCACCCATTCCCGCACCACCGCTTCACGCAGCGCCGCAGCCGCATGAAATCTGCAGTGCGTGCAGGCAACAACGAAAGGCGGCGAAAGGCTGCTGGTTCCAAGACGGGCTGCAGAGTGTAGGAAATCAGAGCGGGCCGGCGAACTGGCACCCGGCAGACTCACACGCAAAACCCTCCCCATAGCACCCCGCTTAGGCCTGCTGGGCTCCGGGTCCAAGTCCCGCTGCCCCCCAGCAGTATCCGTGTGGATGTGCTTGACGTCCAGCCGACGACGATGACGCGTTGGCCTCCATGTAAGGCCCCCAGGCCCCACCAACCCCACCCCCCTTTCTTATCTCCTGATCTCCATACCCACTTCTGCTGCCTTCTCCCCGTCTGGTCTCTGTATTCGCCTCCGTCTCCGTGTCGAACCCCGTTCCGACCCCGACCCCCTCCGACCCCGCACCTGGCATCCAGCGAGTGGGACCTGTCCAGGATGTGGCGACATGCCTGCAGCACTCCGGGGGAGGAACGGAACTGCAGCAGGACGGCGGAGGCCGCGGCGGCGGTGGCAGGGACCTGCGTGCGGTGCGCGGTTGGAGGAGGCGGGCACGTATTACAGGGGGTTAGGTAGGGACGCCGGATGCGCCGGTAGGAAGCGGGAATCATATGCAAGGAAACAAGGAATGAACTGCCGGCGTCCAAAGTTCAAAACTGCTTGAGTGCTAAGCAGGGTGGGTGCCAGCGAGGCATTTTTGAAGGGGCATGGCGCTGATGACTCCTTGAAAGGGGCATGGGGGGTCTTATGGGGGATCCAGCTTAGGCAGATCCCGCCAGACACCAGACTCATAACCCCGCCTGAAGCCTCCTCAGGGTGTCCCTCTGAACGGCCCTCCTTGATCACCTCGCGCTCTGAGATGACTTCACCCTGCGTACCTTGAACTCTTCGCAGGCCCGTTCCACAGTCGCCTGTGCCGCTTCCAGATCCATGACTTACTAGGTAAGCGACGTATGTGCACGGTCTGCATGCAAAGATGGCAGTCTTTGCCTTTGTTGATGTTCGCTTGTGATTAGAACATATTTTGAAATTGCGGCTTTTTGGTCAGAGTCACTTTCTGAAGCGGCGCGACTTGTCGGCTGCTTTTGGACTTCGCAGATTAGTTACTTGCCTTAGTAGAAGCTTATGTTAATAGTAGTTATATTCCCCAGGTAAGCTCTACCCTGCAGACCTTGACCTTCAACGATTTGAGCTGTCTCGATCTGCATTGCCCAAGTTCCTGGGTTGTAAACGAGCCAATTGTAAACTATGTTGAGAAATTAGCGTGGATAGGAAGGAGGGAAATACATATTATGTTACACGATTGGGTCGAAACCCCGTACCTGCAAACCAGCTAGATAGGACCGGGGGCCGGCGGTCCATGGGACTCTGGAAGGTTTTAACGCACCAAACATCGCTCTCCATGATACTGTCAGATGGAGCCGAGTGACAATTAGCTACAGAGAGGCCATATCCGCCCGAGCATTCGCCTGAAGCCCGATAGGCAGCACCGCCTTGCGTCTTTCATACTTCGTACCAAACCCTCGCGATTCCCATCGTACGCAGCACATCCGAATAACTCTAGCCCGCACACTCCATCCCTAAAGAGCTCCGTGGCACGTGCCAAAAATTTGGCAAGGAAGCTGGTGTCACGAGTACACCGGCAACAGCAAGATGGCAGCAGGCAGGACGTTCCGGTAAACAAGTGCCCCAGAGATTCTGGGTGCATGCCCATCTGCATAACCAGATGTTTGATGGGTGTTTAGCTTACTGTGAGCTGAAACTCCATTTGTTCATTCAGCAACAAATCTACCGATAACATGGGATGGCCCCTCATTGTTGAGTTACATAGATTGCAACAGCAACGTACACGGCGTGTTTCCTTGGGAACCACCCCTTCCTATCCATAAACGCAACTGGGTGCCGCCTTGGCAGAGTGCGAAACCCAGCTCCAGAACCATTGGCATGCCCCTGTGTACTGTGAGCTTCAATGTGTTGTTCTCTGAATCAGATGCATATTATTGTTCAATGTGTTAGCAACCGCTGATCTAGTTCCGACGCCCTCTGTCACCTGAGTGCATGTCAACCTAGAAGCTCCTCTCCGCTACTTAAATTTTCTTCTTGCCTGCTTTTTCCTAAGGATCAATACAAGTACCCGCTTACCCGCTTAATTCGTCGCTGCCGAGTACGCTCTTTGTTGTTTTGCGTCTGGAACTCTGGATTTTGCATAGCGTTGAAGGACCGTTGTATTGGCAACCTAAAATCCTAAGCAACTTCATTACAACACTTAGTCAAAGCTGAATGGCAGCCATGTATCATCGGGGCGTTCCACAAGATTGGCGCGACGGACGCCGGGGCGGCGACTTTCGTGGTGGCGCCGGTGATGGCCCACGCGGTGGGCCTGGTGGCTATGGACCTCGAGGCGCAGCAGCCGGCGTTGGTGGCCCAGGCCCACAGCAACCCGTCGAGGAGATCGACCGCGAGAAGACATGCCCACTGCTTATTCGCGTATTTCCCCGCCAGGGCGGGCACCACAAGCTTGAGGAGTTTGCAGACCGCAACAGCTTGCCTGAAGAGATTGCAATCTATACCTGGATGGACGCGGACTTGCGGGAGCTGTCGGACCTCGTTAAAGACGTACAACCCGCTGCGCGTAATCGCAACGCCCGCATCTCCTTCGCTTTCGTTTACCCCGATCGCCGTGGCCGCAACGTCATGCGCCAGGTGCAGTTGCAAACGCTCGTCCGTACTAGCTGCTGTCTTTGAAACGCTGCTATCAGGGTCAATTTTGCGGCTACTGCGCAGCGTCCACCGCGTTCTTCCCTTCCACCCACTAGCCAGCTGCGCAGAGCACGCTGTTTGCCGTGCTGTACCAGCGAGTTGGCGATCGCCGATTGTGGTGCCATCTGGACCGACGTGTTATTCTTGAGAGATGGACGTGCATGCGTGCTGCACGCGCTGCAAATGCGCGTGCATCTCTGGGGCTGTACGCTATGCAAGAGAAGGGTACTTAACTAAACGAAGCGCGGGTCTTTGGGTGCTTGTATCCAAAGGGAAGGCCACGGATGGATGGTGAGGGGGAGCATACGGTCTTGACGGTGCGTTGGCCCCCTGATTGCCCGCTTCCACCTCCGGATCATACTGGTCCATCAGCACAAAGCTTCCTGCCTGTTAAAAGGTGTCTTTGTTTACGACATCTTCATTGACATGTGATGTTTGAGGTCAATACGTTGGGGGCCTCTTTGTGTACTGCCCTCTGCCCTGTCCTGGGTCAGCTCTTACATCCCCCTGCGGTTCTGACATGACGGCAACCTGTTCCAACCCGGCCCCGGTCGCGCTTGGCTTGGTCGCAGGTGGGTGTCGTACACTCCACTCGGCCCGGGGAGGACGACGCCAAGACGTTACGGCAGCTCAATTTCCAGACGGGGGACTACCTGGACGTGTCCATCTATTGAAGGCGGGATAGAGGTCTTCTTCGTCTTCTCACTACCAAGGGTGGAGGAGTATGGAACGGTGAACCGGTTTCGGGTGTACACGTGACATGACGGGTGCATGGTAAGGTTGATGATGGCCGGGGAATGGCTGGCCGCGCCCCCGAATTTTGCCCTGGGGCGGGATAATTCGGGCGGGATAGGAGCATCCAATATTAGGGAGTTGACTGACAGTGGGTTGACTGACTGCATATGGAAGGAAGCGAGTTGACGCATAGGCTGTGGGGGTGAGAAGGTACTTAGCAGCTGAAGAGTAGTTGGCCGACAGCAGGGCCTTGCTGTGCAGAGCCAAGATGTGTATTGGCTGTATACTGAGGATCCTTACAGCAGGTGCCAGTACAGTTGCTTCAGTTGTAGTTTTCACACCGCTGGCGAGCATCTTCCCAACCACACCCATCCGCTGCTGGCGAATACTTGTTGCCGTGCATCAACGGACGGAATGACGAACGTATTACTGCGCGCATACCGTGAGGCGCCAGTGGCTGCGTCAGGCGACAGTTGGTGATTGACTTGATGTAGAAGTGTTCATGACATTATGCTGGTGTACCTTCTTGCCTAGAGAACTGTTTGTCGATTCAATAGCGAGCTGTGAGACTGGCTTGCTGCTGTGAGACTGTGTTGATAATCTGCCAGCTTGTAACCGTCATTCATACGGCTCCTATCATTCCGCCGCTCAGCGCTCGCCTTCCAAGTTTGGGGGGAAGGTCACGGGGTCCGGCATCACCTCTCTCTTGACCAATTCATTCCACTACACAAGCAGCAGCAACACCTCGGCCCGCACGCAACGCCCCCAGAGCCTCCTCCTCCTTCACCTCCCGCGTGCCCTCCACGCATGGACGGCATATGCACCAAATGCAGCAGCACCAACCTACTTGTTCTTCTGTTGGTTCTTGACAAGTGCACGCGCCCCTCTTCCGGATGCCTCTGCTCTTCTCCTCCTACGCCGATTACCTCTCGCCAACGTGGAGCCCTACCTCTCTCTTCCATTTGCATGCAGGTCCCCGCCCTCCCTGTTGCATCACCCTACGGTCGCGCACCCCAGACATACCCACCCTCCTACCGCCTGCTTCCGTTACCGCAGGCCGCTGCGAAATGCCCTCCGCGAATACTATATCCTCTAGGGTAACCTGCTGCCCGCAGACCGAATGAGTGGGGACCATTCGGTCTCAAAACTGAGAGTGTGAAACCCCGACCCACATTGGAATTTCGTTCGGACAGTAAAACATCCCCTCGCTGATCGCTCAGGAAATCTACCATCTGGCCTAGGGTGCTACCACCCGCATAGGCTTACGCCGCCGCAGCCTCGGCGGGGGGGCCCTGCCTTTGCCCCCGAGGAGGCGGCGGGTGCTCCGCGAACAGCCGGTCGAAGTCTGTAGGTCACGAAGAGGGGTGGGTAGGTAAGAAGGTTGAGACCCGGCGGTAACACGCGCCGAGACTACCACAGGCAGTGTGCAGACAAATACGGCAGAGTACTTTATGTGACGACTGACAAGTATCCGTCAAGCCTGCGACGAGCGTTTGCCAGTGCTGAAAGCCCCGCGTAACCCGTGCGGAGGCATGGCCCAACACCTCCTGACTATCCAGGCTGACTGCCTCCCAGGAGCCGACACACACTCCCATCGGCCCTTCAAGGACATGCAAGGTGAAGGACCCAGTTCTTAGGGTATCCCATCTTGAAGTCAGCATTGCACCTTTCCTTATATGAATAAGCTGCGACCAGAAAACGGCCTCAGCTTCGTCCCCGGTTCTGTGTACATGGTCCCCACCCTCCCGCCTCCGGCTTATCTGATCGGAGCCCCCACCCAGATCTCCCCTTCCTAGCAGCAATAAAGACAACAGCAGCATCAGAGCAACCTGCTACCGCAGCGGGAGTGGTCGGCGGGTGGGCTGAGAGAACCCATACCGCCCATAAGGTACCACACCTGGTGACTTGGTCAACACCACCTCCATCTTGGGTTTGCTAACGCTGCGCTGCTCGCCCTCCAGCGTCTCCAAGCCCGTGCGAAGGCCTGTGAGGTAAAGAGAGCGTCAGGTGGATCAGATCACGTTGGGGTAAGGAAAAAGGGAATAGACAGTGGAAATCTCCTGCGAGAAATTGCAAATGGGTTTGCTGATTCGCTGCCGTTAGAAATTCGCAGGCAACAGGCAATCTTGCTAGAGGCATAGCCTGCCGAAATCGGCATTCCGCTCGGTACGGGCCGACGCCCGCCAGCAGCGCTACCCCGGGGGTTCGTCTATCCTAGTGTCGCTCCGTATCGAGTTTCGCTCAAGAGGCGATGGCAACGGTAATAAGCAAGAGTGTAACGATTGAGAAAACGCAGCAAAAGGATACAAAACGGCACTGTCGGCCGGTTGCACGAGAGTGCTAAAGCCTCATGGAAGGCGCCTTGTATGTGTGGTAATTTGGACGGACCATTGGTAAGTGCACCTTGTTGCCGTAAAATTCGGCGCCTGTGACTGTGCTCTGGCGCACATCAGCGTCACTCCCGCTTTCAAGGCCTGTACTTACTCTTTTCTACAGCCCAGCCTTCCTTCTTGAGAATTTCGGCCACAGTGACCATGTTCGAGACGGCTGCATGGCATACTCAGCCAGCGTCAGCACTGCGAACGCGCTCGGCATGCTCCCGTATGCCTGCCTTACCCAACCCAAGAGCCGACAACTCCACCTCCCCGTGCTCCGCCATGATCCGACGACTAAGGTTGAGATAGAACTGCAGTGGCTTTTTATTGGTGCTAACCTGGACCCTGCGTTTTTGCCGACATCGAAAAGATCTGAGCCCGCCTCGCAACACTCTACACCAGTTGTGATGCATCAACATCTAAAAGGCAATAATAAGCTGCGGCGCAGCGAAGGAGCAGTACTTCTGCCTTGAATCGTTCCCATAAGGGATGTGTTCATACCGGTTAGGCTGGCGCGCAGGTGGAGCAGCGTCCGTTGCCATTTTGATTCACTGCCAAGGAAAAATAGATCCTTAGGAAAATGCAGTTGAAATGAGGCGCAGCGCTCCGGTCTCGTTTCTTACAAGTTACGCTCTGCCAAATATCTTAATCGTCCGTGAATATGATGGTCCACAGAAGGTGCCTTTTCCTTAACTATGTCATGGCAATAGTCAAAACCCCAGGATACAATAAAAGAAACACCTCGTGACCGTCGGTCAAACCGTACTTGTACGGAAAAACGCGGCATCGTGCGCCTATGGATTACGTTCTCCGCATGCACCCCTGACCTGCTGCTACAGCCAACCATTTTTTTGCAGTTATAAAAAGCACTTTCAAGCTCAATCAGCTCCTGGCCGTCGCTGCTGCTCTGCTAGTGGCCACGGCCTCGTCCTCCAATTGCGTGATCTCGTCTAGCAACGCCTGCGCGGCGCAGCCAGAAAGCCGTCTAGTTGAGCGTTTGAGGAGCGTGTGAAAACATCTCGCTGTGTTTGCCTTTTCCTGCCCTTCCCCCCCCCCTCCACGCCCCCTTCCCCCACAGCCCTCATTCCAGCGGACCCCCACACCCACCCCACCTCCCCCCACCCGCACGCACCTGAAGCTTTGCCGTGATGGGGTGGTCGCCGAAGTTCTCCGCCGTCGCCCTGAGCAACCCCCTCAGGTGCATGCGGCCCGCCGCCAGATCCTTAAGGCCCCCTGTCCAGGGAGGGAATACGGCGGTACGGCACAGAGCGGGGGTAGGGAGCGGAACCCACTTGCAACAGTCATCGAGAACAACTGCCGACACGTCCGAAGCCGAAAGGGATGGGGTGGGGGAGAAAGGGGAAGATGGGGTGGGGGGGCACGACGAAGCACAGACGATTGACGAGAAGAAGGGCGTTAAGACAAACCACTGGCGAATGGAGCAGGTACCAGGAGAAAAGGGGGAAGGAGGGGCGTCGTCATGGGCAACACGGGGAAGACGACGGATGAACATCACAAACCGGCACACCCCTACGGTGGCCCCTGGAGTACCTAGGGCACCTAGGGGGCGAGGGGGAAGAGGGGGAGGGGGGGTGACGCGAGCTGGTGAGGGAGCTAGCCCAGCTCCTAGGCAGCTGCAAAGCAGAACCTCGACCGATCCGTCCCCTTCCCCTTCTCTACCATTCCCCCCCGGCCCCCGCACACACACACACACACCGGGTTTTCCGTGCTTGTAGCAGTCCAGGTAACAGCGACATAAGGCATCGGAGGCCTCGCCGTACTCTGTGAAGCGGGCAGCATCCGACTTGTAGGCGCCACTGGCTAGGCCGCGGACCTGGGCGATGTGGGGGTGTCGTGTGTGTGTATGTGTATACACGTATATATGGACGGGGCGAGGCATCACACGTGGGGAAGGGTGCGGATGCATACATACGCAGGCGGCTGGCAGAGGTTAAGGCCTGACTTCTGCTCCCAGTCGATCCAGCCGACCCGGGTTCAAATCCGCCTGCCAGCTCCTCGGGTGTTTGAGGAGTGATGAAATGGGAGGTGGCCCCCCATCAAATGGACGGTGTAGGACGTGATAATATCAACTTGCGAGCTGACCAGGAACTAAGTTGATGCGCCGTTGATCCGCTAGATTTGGTTGGATGCTGGTGGTGAGTTGCCGAACCCAACGAATACATTCTGAAGTCGGATGGGGTGACGGATTAGGGTGCCCCTCTAGCAGGGGAGAGCAGGGACTGCCCCGGGAAAGGGGGCCGCTGGCGAAGTTAACCACCCTGTAACAACATACGCACGTACGTACATACAGACATTACCCTGCTCGAGTTCGAGTTCATGTTTGAGCAGCCCCCCGGCCCCCCCCCCAACACACACCCCTACCTGCTTAATCCGCGCCTCCTTAGCGCTGTCCACCTCCCCCCGCAGCGCCCAGTACCGGGCCAAGCACCCCCACAGCGCCGCGCTGGCCGCCGGGCTGTTCACCGCCTCGCGGAGCAGAGCCCCCAGGCCCCCCACCACCACCTCCCGCTCGCGACCCGAGAGCAACACATCCGCAGCGGGGGGATTACTGCTGCTGGTGGTGGTGGTGCGGGGGGCGGCCGTCGGATTCGCCGCCGCCACCGCCGCCTCTGCCTCCGCCTCCCCTCCCCCCCCTTTTCCCGCTTGCAGCTGCTGGTCCGGGTGGTTGAGGGGTATGTCGGCCAGAAGGGGCAGCAAGGGAACTCCCAACGCCGCCTCGTCCTCCTGTGCAATGGCGGGGGGATAATAAGTCATCAACTAACGAACTAATCAACGAACCAACGAATAAGTCAATGCGTGCGACGGTAGTAGTACGGCAAGTACGGGTCCGCACAGTGGCCGATTCACGCGGGGCCCCTTCCCCCCCCACACTTACATGAGCTGGAGCACAAATACATACATACATACATACACACATACATGAGCTGCCCGCACAAATGGACAGCGATTACTTGCTTGTAGCGACGAGTCGGTCTGCGCCGCCTCCTCTACCCCCACCCCCGCTTCCGCCGCCACGCCTCGCAGCCCCTCCGCCGCCGCCGCCGCCGCCGCCGCCATCGACGTGCCCCCGTCCCGCGGCGGCGGTCTCCCCTCCAGCACGTCCAGGAGTCCGGACGCCACGTCGACAAACAAACGATGACCCGAACTGAGCTTGAGCGCCTGAGGGGCGGTCAAAGAAAGGGGTGGGCGGTGAAACGAAAGGTGAACAAATGTGCTCCTTGGATAACAGGACCTTCCTTCCCCATGCGGATTTTATGTTTCCGATTTTTGACAGCCCTAGGCCCCCCTCAGGGCTCCATGTACGGAGCCCCGGGTAAAACACACTGGGAGAGTAACGCAACTCCAGAAGGGGTAAAACACACAGACACATTTTTGCAGTGAAGGGCGGGGGGAGTACGACGTGCAAACCCAAATCGAGTGAGTGAATGCGCGAATGAGTGAGTGAGCGAGGTATAAGCGATGAGTGTGAACACCAAATCAATGAAACTGATACCCGGACTAATGACGTAAATTTTAACACCCAGCTAAGCTGCATTGGGAGTTTTACAAAAGCAAAGGATATTGAGCACGCAGCTCAGATAACCTATTTCTCAGCTCTTCAAGGTGCCGCAACCCCCCAGACCCCTCCGGTAGGGTAGATCCTCAGTACGGCAGCGAGCATGCTCAGGCATACCAACCCCCCGTCACCCTAGCAACCCTACCGCCATCCCCCCATCCCCACCTGCCACCACCAAACGTAACGAAGGGCACCATCGCCTAAATGGAAACTAGAGGTCTTCATCAAAGAGACACACACACCGGCCGCCGCCGCCGCCACACCGCGAGCCGCCAAAGCAGCTGCACTACCACCTCTATCCCCCCCACCACCTGCAACACACACTTTCCCTTCCGCCTCCCTCCCTTTGTCGTACCGTTTGCAGGCCCCGTACGGCCTGTTGGTAGTGTCCCGAGGCCAGGGCAGCTCTCGCGTAGTTCTCCCAGGTCTGCCAGGAGTCACGTTTGTGTCGTACAGACTCCGACAGAGCGGCGAACGCCGGTCTGCGGACGACACGGGTGAGGGGGGTGAGGGGGTTGTGTATTTGTGTGAGTTTTGTGGGGCTGGGGAAAAGGGTTTGGCAGGTGGACGGGAAGGGGTGAGAACACCGTTAGCGGCCCCCCGAGGGGCTGTGTGGGTGGGTTTCGTACAATTAGATAACGGGGGGCGACACATACACACACACACGCGCGTGCGTGCGCTTAGGATATGAAAATAGGTTCTTAGGTTCCTGCAGGGCCCAGCTCACTTGTAGCCTCCGACGTGCATCCACAGCGCCGCGATGTTGTTCCATGCCTCCCCGTTGTCCGGCTCCTGCTGTGTCACCCGGGTGAAGGCCTGAGGGGGAGGGGCGTGTGCGTGTATGGTGGGCGGGAGGGAGCGGGGGAGGCAAGGGGGGAAAGACGAACCACGAACGAGTGAAGCTGCTGCCAGGGCAAGAGTGTACCAAGAGTAGAACTGAACAAGAGGTGTTCTTGAAGGCGGCGCCCTAGGGATGACGTAGCGAAGATGATGTTGGAAAACTACATACCTAGCTGCCAAGACTAAATAAGCGCGGAAGGAAAGCAGTAAAGCCAAGCCGTAAAAAGTAGGTGTAGAGGCGGCGGAAAAGTAGTAAGGAACTGCTGACGTGAAGCTGGAAAAACGTTTGCCGCCGGCCTGGCGGCGGCATTGACGAGGTTTGGCGAAGAACTGGCTGATTAGGTGGTAATAAAAAGCTGGTGATATGCAAGTGCTCCTCCCAAGCCCCCAAAACGCGCAACCGACCCGACCGACCCGACTATCCTAGTCCGGCTAGCCGACCAACGCAACGCGATATACCGACAAAGCTCGAACCTCCTTCGGACTCACCTGGCCAGGCAGCAGAAGTAGCGGCAAGGGCACATGCGAAGCAGAAGGGTAGCAAGGTAGTGAGCAGGGTGCAATAAAGAACCAGAATACATGCGCGTGCTTCTAAACGAAGTTTTAACTGGCTGGCTGAGGAAAAAGAAGAAACTAGGTGAAAGGGGAAGAGGGGGGGAAGGGGGGGAAAGACGAACCACACACGATTGAAGGGGGGGAGGGGGAGATGAGGGGGGGGGGAGGGGGAGCGGGAGCACATTACCCGGCGCCATGGCCTGCCTCCAAACTCTCACACGTACCATACACACATACACACACGCCCGTAACGCACCGCCACACACACACACCATCATTACCCTCACACCCAACCACCTCACACCCCGCCACCTCACACTCACCCGCCTCACCCCCCTTCCTACCACCCCACCCCCCTACCCTCAGCGCCTGGCGGTGCTTGTTCAGCTTCAGGTAACAGAAGCCGGCAGAGAACCATGCCTCCGGGTGCAGCGGATTCAGCTGCAGAGCGGCCTCCCAGTGGGCCG
>NW_003307548.1:775965-776897 GCF_000143455.1 Volvox carteri f. nagariensis | reverse complement strand
GTGATTAGGCACCAGTGTCGGAAGCTTTACGGCAGATTACAACTGATCTGAGCGCAGAATCTACTTACTAATAAATAGTACCAGGGCGGTTGAGCGTGTCGGTACGGCTTTGACTAGGTGATTGGAGAAAGCATTTGGTAAGGCCCGCCCAGCACACTTCAGTCAAGAGCAGGATGCNCCTTGGAGGGTCGCAAGTGCCGCCGAGCTGCACCGGCAGGCCATGTTAGATGCGCGCAGCGATGTCAACAAACAGGGAGCTGGCCATGGTTGGGAGGCATTTCGCGATGCGCGGAGGGTATACAATGCGGCAAAGGGGAAGACATGCGCTGCTTGTGATCTTATGGTGTTTCGGGTTATGGTGTCAGCAAAAAATACCGTACTGATCCCAGAGTATTATTAGGGAGGCATATCGGAGCGGCCACGAAACGGTGTTGTCTCATCGATGACGGGCTCCGAGTGGCCGAAATACTTCGAACAGCTGATGTACGATGGTGCTGATGCTGCAGATAGGGCTGCAGCCGAGCGGATTGTGAGCTACATCAATGTATGCGATCGGGAAGGTGGTTAGCGCTCAGGCACTAAGCAGCATGTGGCGCATGTGGGGGGCAGAAGAAGGGGAAGTGCAGCTCGACGGCGACGAGGAGGAAGCCAAGTAGCCTCTCGCCGAGGAAGGAGGGTATGAGGAGGAGGTCTAAAGCCCCAAGCTAAGTAGCGGCAGTGGGAAAGCGGCTGGAGGGCTGAAATAAGGTGTTGGTTACAGTTGGTTTATCAACACAGAACACCATATATATATCAAAATCTTTGTAGCTACCTAGAGTCTTCACGACGCGTTGCGACGTGCCCACCCTCCAACACACACAATTACACATACAATTACACACACACACACACAGACACACACACAGACACACCCATAGACATAGGTAGGCAGA
>NW_003307548.1:772809-775853 GCF_000143455.1 Volvox carteri f. nagariensis | reverse complement strand
AAAGAGGGGAAAGAGGGGAAAGAGGGGAAAGAGGGGAAAGAGGGGAAAGAGGGGAAAGAGGGGAAAGAGGGGGAAGCGGGGGAAGAGGGGGAAGAGGGGAAAGAGGGGAAAGAGGGGAAAGAGGGGAAAGAGGGGAAAGAGGGGAAAGAGGGGAAAGAGGGGAAAGAGGGGAAAGAGGGGAAAGAGGGGAAAGAGGGGAAAGAGGGGAAAGAGGGGAAAGAGGGGAAAGAGGGGAAAGAGGGGAAAGAGGGGAAAGAGGGGGAGATTCAGATGCCGTCAGGAGGGTGGCAAAAACGTGAAATTGGGGACATCATTGACTGCATTGGGAAGGGGGTGCGGGTGTCAGGGGATGAGGATGTTCAGGGGATGCTGAGGTCTGCCCAATGTCCAAAGCAGGTAACCAACCAACCTACCAACCTACCAACCAACCAACCAACCAACCAACCCCCCAGCCAATCGGCCCGCTTCCCTACCCACTTCCTCCCCATCGCGCTCCGCGCCAGGCTGCGCTGGCTGCGAGTGTGGCGATGGCCGGAGCGCCTCCACGCCTCCTCATAATACCTGCACACGTGAATCCGTTGTGTGTGTGTAGATAAGAGGCGGGTGGGGGACAGACAGACAGACAGATAGACAGTGGGGGACAGATAGACAGACAGATAGACAGTGGGGGGCAGATAGACAAGACAGATAGACAGTGGGGGACAGACAGACAGATAGACAGTGGGGGACAGATAGACAGACAGATAGACAGTGGGGGACAGACAGACAGACAGATACACTGTGCCGTACGGTTGCCGTATACCTGTCGTCCAGGTGCAAGTCGCCCAGCGCGCACCACAGCCTCGGATCGTCCGGTGTCGTACCCAGCCTGCGCCACATTTCACACAGTGCGGGGTTAGGCCGCACGACAAGACAAGACAAGACAAGGGCGTAAGACAATTTATTTGCGCGCGTGGAAAGCACCTCTCTCCCCCCTTCCCGTCCCCCTCACACCTCCTCTTAATCAGCTCCTCCGCAAGCGCCTTCTTGCCAATAAGCCGGTAGCAGGTGATGGCGCTGTCCCACAGCTCCACGGACTCAAACACCTGGATGGCGGCACCTGGCAGGGGCCGGGGGAGGGGGAGAGGGAGTCGAGAGGGGGAGACGGGCCGCGCGCCGGTGGGGGGTTGGGGCTTCGTTAGGTTTCGGAGCGTGATCTCAAGATGGTAGGCACGGAGGGAAAGTGGTTTCGGACACATGCACACGACATGTACCGGAGCGCCGGGGAACGCGGCTACTAGCGAAGCTGCCTGTGTTGCGAGCCGTTATAATCTGTACGGCAGTGGTTTGTGGGTAACGGTTTAGTGGGGTTTTATAACGACTTACCCACTAGGCCCATGGACACGTAGTGCTCGGCCGCCTCCCGCTTCAGCTTGACCTGTGTGTGCGTGTATGTATGTGTGTGTGGGGGGGAGGGGGTAAAGACGAACCACGTGAACGAGTGAAGCTGCTGCCAAGGAAAGGGTGTACAAGAAGCAGAACTGACCAGTAGGAGGGGGAGGAGGACGGGTGTGTGGAGAGGTCGGCTAGGGGAGATGTACGGAGCTTAGCTGAGCTGAGCTGGAGATTTCTCGGGATTCGCACGCGGACGCCGCGGAAGGGTTGTAACCCAAACATGAGTCCAAACCGCCCGGGAGGTCTAAAAGCAGACTACTCAGAAATGGAAGGGGAGGTGCGGGAAGGGGGTGGTAACCCGAGGAGAGCGGTACAGAGGAAGAGAGGTACAGAGGGCCCTATACGCGACCCGTCGCCTGCTGCCCTGTCTAGCATCTCAACCCCTCCCCCGCGGACCCCCTCACACAAAACCCTAGAGGCCAGCACCAGCCAGCCAAGCAAGTCACACCTCCCGCCCTTATGACGCCAACCTGCAGCGGAAACCAAACCGCCCAGCTCAGTACGGCACGTCGCCCGGAGACCGCCGCCGCCGCCTCCGAAACCGCTCCAGCAGATGCAGCCGTCGCATCCACCGCAGCGCTGGCGGTGGCGGCGGACCCCCCCGAGGCGGCGGGGGCTGAGGAGGAGGACGACTCAGGCTCCTCCAACTCCCTGGTACTGCCGTCGGCCGCCGCCACCTCTGCCGCTGCCGCTGGCGGCGGCGGCGGCGGCAGCCCCGTAACAGCCTCCGTGAGTTGATCCATTTGCAGAAGCGCTCTCTCCTTGGTTCGACCCCGGGTTCTCTCATGCCGGGTCTGAGGGGCGACATGGTGGGACGTGACATGGCATGACGGGGGCAGGGGGGGAGGACCGACAACATGCGGCGGTTGGAGTGGTGGTGGTGGAGGTGGTGGAGGTGGTGGAGGTGGTGGTGGTGAGATTCTTGGGGGATGGGGTTGGGATAAGAACGAAGCGGATGATGATGATGAGGAGGAGGAGGAGGCCAAGGGACATGAGGTTGAGATGCTCTTCAGACGCCGCCGGGCCCCTGTGGCACCCCCCTGTGGCACCCCCCTGTGGCACCCCCCCACCTCGGCGGCCCCCAGCTACCTGTCGCTGTCGTACCTTATTCAGTTTGGCCGCTGCCAGCGTCATGAACACCCCCCGGGGCTGCCCCAGCACCGCCTCCACCCAGGGCGCCATCTGCCACCCCTGGAGCTCATCCGCGCTGCTGCCCTTCTTCACGGCGGTGGCCCAGGCCAACAGCAGGGCCTGCTCGGGAGGGGAGTACCTGGCAACAAGGGGGGAAAACACGAGTGCGGCGGGGAAACGTGTGTGTATGTATGTACGTATGGCCCGTGTACGTGTGCGTGTGTATACTATGTGTGTGAAGCGGGCGGGGAAAAGACGACATGGACGCCGAGTCGTGTGTGTGTATGTGGGGGGAGAACTTGCACCTGGGGTATGGGGGATACAGTTAGGCAGCCGAGTGGTGGTGGTGGTGGAGGTGGAGACGTACGGATGAGGAAGGGGAAAGACATGTATACCCACCAACCTCTCCCCCCCTCCCCTCTTCTCCCCCCCCTCCCCACACGCAACGCCGCAAGCCCCCCCACCCCCCCACCCGCCCA
>NW_003307548.1:771949-772759 GCF_000143455.1 Volvox carteri f. nagariensis | reverse complement strand
ACGCTGAGACCCTCCAGATCGCGAGTGGCAGGACCCCCACCGCCGCCAGCACCGCCACCGCTTACTGCAGATAGCCCTGAGGGTGAGGAAGGGATATCGTACAACACACCCACACACCACCATGCAGCAGCGCCCATGAAACCAACTGCGCCGACTGCCGCCTCAAAAGTGCGCATCAACCGCATGCCGTACTATCAGTCCAAAGCAAAGATGCCAACAACTGCCCAAGGGAGAAGCTAGCGAACGAAAGCCCTGTGCTGGGCTGGTTATTCTGAAAGATTTTGTTTATTTCTTATATTTTTTTTTCTGTTGGGTAGAAGGGGGTGGTGGCGGTAGTGGCGTGCAGGTTCGAGGCCAGGAGGCGATGGGATGCTGATGGGTGGTCGGGAGGAGGATTCCCCCCCCCCCCGGTATACCCATAACCCTTCCTGAACATCCCCCCCCCAGCCCCCCGACCCACCTACCCAAGAGCTCGACGGGCTCATCCGTACTATCCGCGGGAGGGGCTGCTCTCAGAGACTCCGAGGTCACCACCACTAACTGGGCCTGAGCGTGTATGCAGGTGCGTGTGCATTTATGTATGTATGTACGGGAAAGGGGTGGAGGGAGAGCGTGGGGGTTTGCGGATTGGGCACGATGTCCGGGGATGGGGTGGGAGTGGCGGAGTGTGAAATACACGGCACTTGCACGCACCACCCACCCACCCCTGCTGCCCCGCCATAGCCCTATGCGCGAGAGGGGGGGAGAAGGAAAGCATTGGGACTCAGGAACAGGGGGCTTGTTGTGGCATGTCCTCCCCCCCCCCACCTC
>NW_003307548.1:770468-771628 GCF_000143455.1 Volvox carteri f. nagariensis | reverse complement strand
CCGCCCCACCCCACCGCCACCCACCCACCACCACCGTCCCTTTCCTCCCGGGCCTCACCCCCCCTGCGCACCCGCCTAACCAACAAACAAACCAACAAACAAACCAGCTCGTATCGTACCTTTGGATCTATTTGGTGCACCGTCCTCTTTCCCATGGCCCCTGAGGGCATACATACATACATACAGGGATGGGGGAAAGGGGAAGGGCAGGAGGGCTAAGAGGCCTGTGATACACCCCGTCTCCCCCTCCACTACACCCTCGGGGGGTCACTTAGGGGGGGAAGGACGAACCACACACGATTGATTGATTGGGGGGGGGGGAGAAAGGGAACGGGAAAAGACGAACCACGAACGAGTGAAGCTGCTGCCAAGGAAACAATGCTGCGTGGAGGGAGGGGTGTTGGCGAGGAGGTGGCAGCCCTCATGGTTGTGCAAACAGCAGCTCTCCCACCACCCCCCAATCGTACTTTCCTCATAAGGGCCCATAAACCCTCCCCTCCCCCCCTTACCCGTTAGCTGCGGCTCCAAGCCCAGCATCTGTCCTGCCCGTACGAGATACTGCCGGCCGGCATCCACGTAGCCGTACAAGTACTGGCACAGCGCCATCTCCAAGTGGAGTACACCGCCCAGCGCAGCGAGCTCGCGACCCGTGGGTCGCGAGGGCCTGGGGTCCGAAGCCGGATGATGGTGGGTCCAAGGACACTCCGGGCTCACCAGCGCCGCAATCAGCTGAGGGTGAGGGCGAGGGCGAGGGTGAGGTCCAGGAGAAGGGGTAAAGGAAGGCGGGCATTATAATAGAGGCAGAAGTCCACAGCGCGAGTAGCAAGTGCCCACTGCCGACGTCGGATCGGGGGAACGGGGTTTCAGACACGCAAGCCCGCCACAGGAACTTCAGACACGAGACATGAGTGCGCCGACGAGGCGTGCTGCACGCGTATCTCCCTCGACACCCACACCCCCCCACACACACAACACCTTTCGATCGCACATCATCCCTGGTCCGTCGCCAGCCGCCCCCCCCGCTCCCACCTCCCTCACCTCCCTCACCTCCCCCACCTCGTCTTCCCCCACCTCCCGCCGACCGCCCAGCCCGACAACGCACAGTCCCAGTCTCCTATCCCCCCCCACCGCATCCCCCCACCGCAACCCCCCCCCTCACC
>NW_003307548.1:751233-770379 GCF_000143455.1 Volvox carteri f. nagariensis | reverse complement strand
CTTAGATATGATGGGGCAGGCCACCTTCATCCTTTCTGGACCCGCCAGCCGACATCTGTATATAGTAAAGCAAGCCCCCAAGGTCCACCCCTTCTCCTCACCTACCCACCCACCTACCCACCCACCTACACACACCCACATCAGCACCCGAAAGAGAACCCGCAAACAACGCGACCCTATGCCCCTACGGCCCTATGAGGTATACCTGCGACGCCTCCGACAGCAGCGAATGCGAGCGGCCCTCGAGCACGTGCTGCTGACTCATCACACAGCGTAGGGCCCACCAAGGCCAACACCACACCCACTCAGACCAGCATACACCGGGGGCTCCGGAACCCCCCGATGCAGGCCCCCCCCCAGGACCGCCTCCGGGGGGAGGAGGGGAACCGGAGGGGGAGGTCCGCGGATGAAGCAGCAGCGGCAGCGCCCCCAGGCGGCCCTGCGGCGTCCCGACTGCGGTGTTTGCGGCGGCGGCGGCGGCGGCCGTACTCGCTTTGGATACTACTACCGCCTCCTCCTCCGCCTTTTGTGCAGTCGAGTCTGAGACTCTGAGCGGCTCTCCCCTTTCCAACTGACACGTGTGCTGCTGCTGCTGCTGCTGGTCGCTACGGCCTTCCCTCCCCCCCGCCTTTGCTTGGTCCTGTTCCTGACCCTGTTCCTGCTTCCCTTCTGCTGCCTCCATCTCCTCTCCCTCTCCCTCCGCCGCCGCCGTCGCCTTGTCGAGGGTGTGGGTGCTGTGGGTATTGAGGCTGTCCAGCAACAGCACTCGTGCGAGGAGTAGCCATTGAATCGCGGGGCAGCGCCCCACCAGGTCCTCACCTGGAGGGGGGGGGGAGGGCGGGGGAGGGGGCGCAGCTTAGTGGAGTGCGGAGTAGTCGGGAGGTGTGCGTGTGGGCGTGTGTGGGTTTAGGGTTATAGGGGCCAAAAAGACGGTGTCACCTAGGGAAAGGGAGAGCAGCGGCGGAGGGTTCCCTGCTACAGCCCGTGCACTACTGCCGGGACCGGCTACTGCTTTCTGCAACAACCCTCCCTGCTGCAGCTACAGCCACAGCAGCTTCTCTCCCCACCGTCCAGCTGTAGCTGCTCCTGCGCCCAGCGGTCGCCGCGACTCAGAGAGTCGATACCCAAACCAGCCAGCCCGTCCGCAGGTTGGCTGGTTCCGGAGCCCGATGGCGGAGTTGTCGTACAGGTGTGCGTCTCCTCGGCTTTGCCTGCGGCGGCGGTGCCGCCGCCAGCGCTTCCGCCCCCGACGGCGGCGGCGATCGCGGCTGCGGTGACGGCGGGTGGCGGCCGTGGCGGTGGCTCCGCTGCGTGCCTTGCGACAGCGGCCGAGGCAAACCAGTGGAGTGGGCTGGGTGGAGGGCCCTCATATAACGGCCTGCGGGCGCGTGAGGACGAGCGGGGAGGCTGGTGCGTACGTGTGTGTATGTGTGTTTAGCTACACACGCACATACACACGCACACATACACACACCAACTGACGGCCCCGAGCAGCCTCCCGGTGTGCCCCTTCAGATCCACCCCAACCACCAACCAACCTCCACATGCAACGTGCAACCACTCTCCGAGGCAGATCTCCGCACTCAGACCCCTTCTTCGTACGGCAGCCTCCTTCCTACTCCCCTCCCAAACCCCGAACTCCCTCCCTCTACAAACCCGGTGAGGTTGTTTTGTCCGAAGATGTGCAGACAGGCGATTCCGGCCACCAGAACAGCCTCCAGACGCAAATCTACACCACCAACATTCGAATCCAGGTTTGGTTCCGGAGCGACGGCTGCATCAGACGCGGTTTCAGAGCCCGTACGCACGTCCCCGGCTCTTTGCGCTGAGATAGCTTCCTCAACTGCAGCCGCCGCGCGGCGGCGCACGAGCGCGTAGTACGACTCCACGTCATGTACGGCTTCAGTTTCAGAGCTGCAGTCGAGGAGGGCTTTTATCGCCGGGACAGTTCGTACGGCGTCTAGGAAGGCGCCTTGCGTGATGAGGCGGGCTGCGCGGCTCAGGTCTGGGGTTGGGACAGAAGGAGAGAAGTTGTATAGCAAAGGTAGATAGCAGTGGAAGAGAGGATTGAGCTGCGGCCAATAACGGCTAACGTTTCTTTGTTAGGACTTCGAGTAGAGGGGGAGGCCTGGCTGTCGTGCACGGCAAGAAACGTCGAGACTTTCGAGTAAAAAGGCATAATATGTAAGGGTATGTCAACTGGTAGATTAAATCACTTTCCTCTATATCAACACCGCACAAAGGCAGGCCGCATGGACCGTCCATAAAGCCGCCGCAACACTCACCATCATCCTCGGCGGTCGGCGGACCAGGTTCGCTGACATGCGGTAAGCCACAGCTATGCTGCAGTAGCACCAGCTGCGATACCCTCATAAGGAATACTTGATCAGCAAATCGCTTTTACAGGAAACCGACTGATGGGTTGCCGTAGCCTTGTGCTCCTTTGCGTCCCTCAATCTTTGATTGTGTTATATTAGTTTATTATGTACCAAAATTGTTATAGGCAGGATGTCTAATTCTTCATGAGGATGTTCACATTGGCAATTTCGTCCATTCCCGTGCTGAGGTCGAGCAGACGTTTTGGAGCAACGCAGCCGCGGCATATCACGAAAATGGAGTCATGATATTTAAGAACAGATTTGAAGGCGGGTTGCGACTGCTGACAGGCTTGCACTGCTCTGGGCCCTGAACAACAGCTGACAGCTTGCCCAGTCCAGTCACATCGAGCCATTTCGAGGCCAGTGACAGCCTTACTACGCTAGGTTAAAGTGATTCCGAAACTTAGGCCGCATCATCCTGACGGGCTTTCCTGGGTAATGGCCTTTTTCCAAAGTTGACCGACAGCCGCTGACCGACAGCCGGTAAGCGAGAGGCACGGTGCCTCCGGATGTCCCTTGCCGGCGCTCGTGCGCCAGTGTGCATCGCCGAGAATCCGAACGCTGGATTGCAACATTACTAATAATAATACACTCTCCGTGTGGGCGATGAGCCAGGTAGCTTTATTGATCGTGACCAAATTGTGTGTGACTACCGTAACTGTATGTTCGCCTCCCCTCCACTCCATCTCTGCGTTACACTTATAGCTGGATGCCGCCGCCCAGCAAAACAATGCCTCCACATACCAGCGCGAGCATGCGGCCGAAAGGGTACCTGACCTCCAGGTGCTCTCCCCTGCACCCGTGCATCCCATTACGCAACTCTTCCTGCAGCAGCCCTGCACGTGGCCGTCACTCCTGTAGTGCTGCTG
Organism: Volvox carteri f. nagariensis; assembly: GCF_000143455.1. Taxonomy (NCBI): domain Eukaryota; kingdom Viridiplantae; phylum Chlorophyta; class Chlorophyceae; order Chlamydomonadales; family Volvocaceae; genus Volvox; species Volvox carteri. Next base: position 767,132 of record NW_003307548.1, on the reverse strand, counting down.
ACCACGAGCCTTGCAGGCGCCATGCTGACTAGGAGAGCGCCTGTCATGGTCTGGCGAGCCAAATCTTCTCTCGCAATGTGCTTTGCACGTGCGTGACATATGTTGTGAGTTTTCAAATTGCTATCCGCTTTCCGTTTCCGAGGGTGGGAAACAATGGTGGAGAAACCCAATGGATGGGTGCAGGGAACTCCGGGAACTTGCAGGGAACTCCACCGCTACCCCCATGAACTAAACCGTGGATCCAGCTCTCCGCTCTGCTACCGCTCGGGTCCGAGGTGCTCGTGGAGTACACACACACACACATGTGCACGACCTCCCGGCCGCTCCTTCGTGTAGATCCGGGGAATGAATGGCTCCTGGGCCATTCCATACATATATATATATATATATACGGTAGTTAACAGCTCCGCACTGAAATCGCAGGCGCCAGTACATTTGTCTTGCTCTTAATTTGCTCCTAATGGAGGTCGATCAAGTCACAGCGACGACGTATGTTGCCCAGTAAGGGGGGGAGGTCCCGCTGCTGCTGTGGTAACCCCCACCTGGTACCTGTGTGCTCAAATCGAGCTGCCAAGCCCTCTTCACCCTTGCTGACGCACAGCTCTACAATAACAATGCGTGTATAAGCCTGCAGCTTCTGGTCATACTCAGAATATTAACGTTGTGAAGGGGCGTGGGGTTATTTAAAACATAACAGAGACTGACTATAGTATTGGGCTCTGTAAGCGCATATACCGACTGCAGGGCCTGCAATGCGGATTGGCCGGTGTGGCCGGAGACAGGTTCAGTTTCCTTGCAGACTGTCAGTTTGGTGTGGGTGCATGTTACGGCAACCGTGTCGGTGCCTTAATTACCTTGACGACCTTGGCACCCGTGTGATGACGGTTGTGATGACTCCCCTCCCCTACTGAAAACACTCTTGCCGGCGGCGGCCGGGGCATTTCCTACCAAACCTAACCGATAACCAATGCAACCAACATAACAAACACATGCACCCAAGAGGCAACAACACAGGCAGCCGTTCTCCACAATTATCTTGGATCCTGAATCCTGGATTCCGGTCCTCAATCCTGGACCCTGAATTCTTGATCCTGGACCTTGGATTCTGGATCCTGGCTGGTGTGTGGTTCCACAGCTCGCCTGGTGGGCCAGGGCCCGGAGCCCCCTCCCCCTTTTCCCCCCACGAGCTGCACCATCCTATAGCAGTGATGCCGGGGAAAGTGACGCGTCCCGTCTTAGTCTTTTGCCGTACTTGCGACGGAATTCCTGGAGTTGTGGCCACGTAGGTTCAAGAGAGTGGGTGGGTGGGGGTCGTTCGAGGGGGTGAGGGGGTTAAGGCTAAGGTTAGGGTGGGGTGGGGTGGGTAGTGGGAGGACGGCTCCCCTTGTCTCCCATGTGGGATTCTCGGACATACATACATACGGATGAGTAGCACAGCCCAATTGAGCTGCGCGCTGCTCTGCTCTGCTGTTCACTCCTAAATGCGAATTCGTTAGAAGGGGGGATGCTGTTGCCTGCTGCAGCATTGTCTACGTCTGCCTGGGTGTCTCCCCCCCCTTCCCTCCCCCGCCTAGGACGGCTGCAGTCAGGCGAATGAGCGCATCGAGACATTGATTCATAGGAAGATCGAAGAGGTGTGCGTGTGTGCTAGGTAGTGTAGGGAGCTGTGCGGGCGACAGGGCATCTCCCACCGTAACGCCCCCCACCCCACCCCACCCCGACCCGACCCACACCGCGAGTTCTGCAGCTGCCCCAACGTATCTACATCCCATTCAGATGCCTCTGTGTTGTCGACCCCCCTTGTGCCCCCTTGCCGCCACCATCCCCCTCCCCCACCCCACCTCCCCCTCCCCCTCCAAACCCCGCTCCAACCTCCTTTTGCCCGCACCTGCAGCTTGGGCTGCACCACAAATACGCAGTAGCCTGCCTCGGGGTTACGGCTGTAGTACCGCTGGTGGTACGGCTCGGCCGGGTAGAACACACTCAGCGGTGCGACCTCCGTACAGACCCTGCGACCGAACCATAAGGCCCGATTGGCCTCCGCCAGCACTTCCGCCGCGACCTGCGCCTGGCTGTCATCGTGCGTGAGGATGATGGAGCGGTACTGCGGGCCCAGGTCGTTGCCGCTGCGGTTGGGCGTGGTGGGGTCGTGTAGCGCCATGAAGATCTGCAACAGGTCCTTATACGACAGTACATTTGCGTCGTACTTGACCTGTACGACTTCTGCATGGCCTGTGGTTTTGGAACAGACTTGTTGGTAGGTGGGGTTGGGTACGTGGCCACCTGCATATCCGCTGGTGACAGACACCACGCCCTCCAGCTCCCGAAAGCAGGCCTCGATGCACCAGAAGCAGCCGCCGCCCAGGGTAGCGGTTGCGATTTCAGGGGCCACATTATCGGGGTCCGAGCTCGGCGGTGATGGTTGTGATCCTAGTTTCTTCGATGGTGATGATAGCGATGTGCTGGGTTGGTCGTTTGGGCGGTTACCGTCCGGGCGCGTATTGGCGGGGACTGATGGTGCCAGGAGGGGTGTTGCCGCAGTAGCAGCTGCAGTAGCAGCAGATGATGGCGTGGTGGGCGAGTTGGGTGTGGTTGCGGAAGATGGTGTAGTTGAGGATTTGGGTGATGAGGTCGTGACTTGGTCTGTAGGTGTAGATGTAGGTGTAGGTGGGGATGTAGTGTTGGGCTGGTTCGCCCCGCGGCCAAAGAAGCTGCTGAACAGCCACGTCAGGAGCTCCGGAGTGCGGTCGATGTCCATCACGTCCGTCACCATGGTGTTTGTTTCGCCAGATAACTCCTCGACCGGGCTTTTGCCAAGGTTAAGTTGGGCCACTTCGTCGCGCAATCCGGATCGTGTAGAGGCCACCAATTGGCAACGATGCCGACGCACTGCTTTGTCCACAGGACATTGTACAAGCGGTGAACGTCTAAAAAGCCTTTGCATGATAATGTTGCTTGCCTGGTTGACTGTAAGGCGGGCTACTAGGTTGCAAGCGGGAGGATTGTTGTATAGCAGAAGTTCACGCACACAACGACCCAGAAATGTAACGCGCTGGTGATGCTTTAATGTGCATCATTGTTTGGCCTCTGCCAAACAATGCGAAGCGTGATGCTTACTATTAGCTGCCGGTTCCTGGCTGGCTGGATGGATGTTTTCTGCCTAGGCTCCGTTACACACTAAGCACACCGCTGCCCCACCGGGCTGTAACAAACAAAGCAGGACGATGTTATTAGAAAAATGATAAACACAGACACCTCACGACTCAAGTGGACCGTTACAGGGTATTTCCACTAGGCCGCACACTAACTTTTGGACATTATCTTTAATGTGGACTCAGTTTGTGGCTTGTGGACAGGTGTTTCCACTAAGCGCCCCGGAACCATACGACAGGTTGCTATAAAGGCACCAAACCATTGTTATAGTAAGATTGGGTGTAATTTAATGCGCAAATCATTACAGTTTGGTCGGCGAATTGCTGGAATGTGGGCAATTCGACCGGTCCTGCTGTGAATTCCACTGGTTAGCGGGCTATTTGCGGCTGTGGATAAAGGAAAATACAAAAGCCAACGTAGGGCCTTGAAGAAGGAAAATGGCTGACTATGAATTTTCCCGCTCGGAAGTTAATGTCCACTTTGAAAGTTATCAGCAGGTCTGAGGCCCTGATAACTAGTGTGCCACTAAGGCGGACTTAGTGTCCGAGGCGTTTCCACTGGGCCCTTCGGCTTTTCGCGTACGGAGCCCCTTTACGCGATTTTTTTAAAGAACTTTTACTTTCTATTAATGTATTTAACTAGTTTCTTATCGCTTGCATGATTTGCTGAGCCAGGTGTGAGATTTTTTGAACTTAATGTTAGTGTGCGGTCTAGTGGAAATACCCTGTAACAGAAACCCAGTCTGCGCGAGAAATCAGTAAAAAATGCAAGCGTGCTCGGACGTCCTATTCAGCTATCAGCGTGCGTCGCCTCATCCAGATGTTATGAACGATTTGCGCAAGTTTGCGTTGTGGCTTGATAGCGGTCTGTCGTACACCTAGGTTGACCAGCCCTCCACGTAGGCCGTCATACGCAGGACATCCTAGCAACACGTGAAAATCATCTTTCAATGCGTTATTGTTGCCACAGATCCTACATCAGCGCTTTTGACGCGACCGACCGCGGGGTCGGTTGACCTCCAAAGGCTACGCCCGTGTGCGAAACCGCAGCAGTGACCAACATGACTTCGCAGGAATGTAGCACGCCGTGTGTTTCGGTGTTCCCATCCCATGGGTATGCTGGCACATCTTAACCCCTGGTTTACGGTTGTCCAACACAAATTCCCGGGGTGTAGTATTTAGTCGTGCGTTCTGTCAGTCATCATCAGATCGCTCCTCCAACCTTCTCATGACAGATCCAACATTCATCGGGTTCGTCGCCAGTGGTTTTTTAATCTAAAACTGGAGCCGAGGTTTTTGTAGCTTAGAGGCGCGCGACTTTGAAGTTTTTAAGGTTTACCGACCTAGTAAGTGCGGTCATTATCTGGAAATGTCGGCTACCCTACTGAAGTGACCGGTTGGGTTATACTTAACCGGTCGGTGACTGATGGCCCTTTTATGTCATAGGGGGGCCGCGGTGTGCGTGCACGCTGCGGCGCCCGCTGTTTCTGCTCACGCTGCCTTGATTGCGGTGCGGCCTCCCGCGGTTTCCTCTGCTTGACATGGAGGCGGCGCGCAATGCACCGTCCATGGATTTGCATCGGCGCCTTAGCAGCAAGTGTGCCTACACCAGATGATTCATACATCCAAACACGACACCGTTCCTCCGCTTGCAGCCCAGTGCCGTACAGCCTTCCCTGTGGAATACTGCGGGGTGACTGGCTGCACCGGGCTGAGCCCTTTTCGGCTTCGAAGAAGCTTAGTACCCTTGTGCATTTCACTGCACTCGCACCCCACATTTTATTGTGGAGGAGATGATGCTCCATTCCGAATGCCGACACACAGCCGCATGAAACTGCACCCAGGGTTAGTCCCCACAAGAAATCACAAGTCCAACATGGCATACACACATACATGCGCACACACACGCTTCGAGCCCTCCATCTCAAATTTTTCGTCCCACGTCTCAGAGCACAGAGAGGATGAGATGTACATACATACAGTCACACGTCCCCGGGCCCCTCTTCCATCCCGCCACGTCAGCAGCAACACCCCCCAATCCCCCCAGGGCAACCCCCTACAGCACACAGCCATTTCCGCCGCCGACAGACAGGCACCCGCAGTGGGCACTCGCCATCGGCAACATGTGGTTGGCTACTGCCCAGGAAAGGCATAACGGCAAAAAAACGACAGACGGACCGACAGACACACGTGCTGCTGCTGCTGTTGCTGTTGCTGTGGGTGCGCCCCTCCCGCTCCCGCAGTCCCGGAGCACAGTCTTTACCCCCCTAGTGGTGGTATTCGCCTTATTCAACCTTCAGCGGTTGCTCGTATCCCCCTCCGGACCCCCCTCCTTCTCCAGCTAGTCTCCGAAACTGGACACCACAAGGCTGTTCTTGGCGCTGCCGAGAGCTGGTTTCTTCTTCTGCACTGAGATACGGTGCCAGACGTTGTCCCGGTCGGCCTGGGACTCCAGTCCCTGAGGGGATCAGGACATCATCCCCCGGGGTTGGGGTTGGGGTTGGGGTTGGGGTTGGTGTGTGTGTGTGTGTGTGTGTGTGTGTGTCTGTGTAGAGAACTGAGCCGCGAAGTAGGCAGGAAGTGGCAACGATGGTACACGGGAGGTGATCATGTCTGTGTAAGCATGTACGTCTGTAGGTATGTAAACATGTGTCTGTCTGTCTGCCTGTCTGTATGCGTGTGGGTAATGTCAAGGAAGAAGGAGGAGGTTAACTGCACAACCCCCCTCCGGGGCCGCACCCACCCCACCCCACCCCACCCCACCCCACCTCCAGTACGAAGCTGAAGCGGTTCTGGTCAATCAGTCGTCCGTGGAGCAGCACAGCGGCCTCCAGCTGCACAGCAGGGCAGGAACGGGGGCAGCGGGTGTGGGGGGACGGTGTGGGGACGGTGCGTGTGTGTGCGTATGTGTGTGTATGCCCGGGAGCAGGGAGGGGCGATTTAGTCCGTGTATGTACGACAAGAGCTCAAAGTCATAACCTGTCACTCAATAGTACCGCCTCGCGGACGGGGGGAGCGGGGAGGGGGAAGGGAAGGCGGGGGAGCGAGTGAGCACGAACTCACAGGTGGGTGGGCGGGGGAGATGGGCTTGGGGACGGGGTTAGGGTCCCGGCCATGGTGCACAAAACACAGCCCGTTTCCCGCGTCTGGCAAGGTTACACCCGTACATCCACACGCATACACGCCCGTCACCCCAGCGCCCCCCTCTCCCCCCCACCTTATCGAATGACGAGGGAATGGCGTCAATCAGCTGTCGCCCCTGATCCGACCAAAAGTAGAACTCCGCCGTGTAGTGGCTGGAGAGCAGCTCGCCCGGGGAGGTGAAGGCGGGGGCGGGGGAGGAGGGGAGAGCCTGGGGCGTGTGGGGGGGATGTGAGGGGAAAGACGAACCACACACGATTGAAGCTGCTGCCAGGGCAAGAGAGTAACAAACGTAGAACTGACCGAGAGGCGTCCGTGGCGACCGGTGAGGGGGTGTGAGGGGGGTGTGAGTGGGGGAGGCAGGGGAAATGGTGTACGGGTTACGTGGGCAGATCGGGTGTCGTGTTAACTGTGTTTCATCGTTTCTGGGATTGTGCGGGGTCCGGGGGAGAGGTGAGAGGACACACACACATACACACACACACACACGCTGATTGGGATGTGGCGTTGTGTGGAGGCACCGCGAGCCCTGCCCCGGTCGTTATGCAGTCAGCTGCATCACCCTTCCCCCCCCACGGCTCTCCCCCCTTCGGACACTGGGTTACCACCTCCCCACATACACACGCACAGATCATTAAGACACACACACACACACACACACACAGAGGCAGGCACACGGGTTGGGCCTCCCCACCTCCGACCCCCACCTCTAGTTCCCCCAGGAGGTCAGCGAAGCGGTCCGCGGGTATGGCCAGACTCTGCCAGGGGCCGGAGGGGGAGAGGGGGGCTGGCAGGTCAGGGCTAGGGAGTGGGAAGAAGAGCCTGGTGAGCCTGGCAGTGCGGTGCTCATGCTTCAAAATCACAACGCTACAGGCCACACAGAAATGCAACGTGTTACAAGCGGTAGCTTATTTGTACACTGTACGGCGTACGGCATCTTACCTTGCGCTCCGCGAGGATGGAGTCAATGACAATCTGCGTTGTGTGCGGGGGGGATAGGGGTCCAGGCGCGCGGGGAGGGAGGGGGAACAACCCCGAAAGGACGTTAAAACACACACACGCAGTGGCGATCGCAACCGGAGGAGTGCCAAAGTCGGAACATGGTCATCAGGAGCGGGGCAACCAACCGCCAACCGAAGGTATTGGGTCAGTCAAGGAAAGGCGGTTGGTTAAGATACCCCACGGAGTGGACCTCTGCTCCCCCCACACACACACCCGCCCACCCCCGCTCGCCAACAGGAGCCCCCCGGGGCGGCAACCACACGACTCGCTTCCCCCACACCCCCTACCCGCCAAAACCCCCACGCACAGGGAACCGACGCGTTCCAACGGCGGCAGCCCCACCTGAATGTGACCGAGTAGATCTGGCAAATCTCGTAGGTACAACACATACTGTACGACCTTTTTCTTCCTGCCGTACAGCCAGGGCAGAACGACGGGGGTAACATGTCACTTGGGCCGCTGAGGGAAAGGAAACGTGTCATGGCGCGGGTTACGGTGTCACGTCACCACCGCTCCCCCCTCCCTCGCCACCAGCGACCCTCTCTTCCCCTCCCCCATTTTCCCCTCCATGCCCCGCACCTGCGCCACATCAACCGCATCAATCCTCCTCCTTTAAAAGTCATTGTCGTACTTCGTACGACTTCTCACTCTTTCCGTACACCGCACTTGTTTTTCCTCTTGCCAGCAACCCGCCCTCTCCCCGGAGCAACAGCCCGGCCGCCCTCCCGCCCAGCCACCCACCCATCATCGAAGTATCGGAAGCTGAATCTGTTCTCCAGGTGCGTCCAGCTGTGTATCTGTCCCCACGGGTAGGCGAACAGACAGTCCTTGCTGTTGGGGCGGAGCAGTCGGAAGCCCAGAGGGCCCACCTCGAGAACCACCACCGGGCTCCGCTGTGGTGGTGGAGGGGAAGAGGGGAGCAGGGGGAAGAGGACGGGGGAGGAGGACGGGGTGGAAAGGCGAACGGGAGGGGGGAGGGTATAGGGACAAGGGCCGGAGGCCGCGGCAGCAGCGGCGGCGGCGGAGACGGACACGGGGCCACCCGGGGAGTGTTGAGGATGGGGGGGGTGGGGTGGGGGGACAAGGACGATTGGGAAATTGCGCACATACACATGAACATGCGGACTTACATACATACAAATGCACATGCACACACGCATCCGGTGTCCCTCTATTTCCTACACAGCGGTCGTACGGCACAAGGAAGGAGAGGAAACACCGCACGTACCCTTTTTACATCGTCGTCGTACGGCAAGCAGTAATAACATGCCTCCCTTGCGCCGCGGTAGTACGGCTGCTCCAACGCCGCCACGTCAGCAGCAGTTGGTTCCGGAGGCGTCCGGTGAGCGGCGGACGCGCCGGCCCCCATTGAGAGACACCCGGCGACACACGTAACCACACCGTCGTACAGTACGACACGTCACCGTACAATATTTCACTGCAGCAGTATTATATACTGCACTGTCACCGCGGCAGTGAACGAGACAGTGATGGTGAAGGAGACGGTGATGGTGATGTCCGCGTGCCGCGGCGAAGGGTAGAGTCTAGCTCGGACGCTAAGGTGGAGGTGAGGGTGGTTGCGGATATACTTCCTGTTTAAGCAATGATATTATGGCCGACTCCGGGAAAGACACACGGACGAACAGACAGCTAAGGACGGATTGCGGCGAGTGGCCGCAACGGAAGAGGACGGACAGGCCGCGGTGGGCTGAGGCTGGCTTTGCTCAGGAAGGGAAACCGGAACCTGCAGGTTGGGGGACAAAGGATGGCAGCTGAACGTGGAGCTGAGGAAGGTGCGCCACAAGGTAAAAGAGCAGAGCTAGCAAGAGCAAGAGAAGGTAACCGCAGCAACCAGCTAGATTTGGGGCGTTATCATGTGTCCATTTTCGGGCGAGCCCTTGTCCCTGATGCCATGCGCCGATCGTGGGGCACCGAACACGCACGAGGTTAAGCCTATAATGTAATGCTGCCAGCTGCATGACACACTTCTTTAACGTTCGCATGGTGCATCGCATCCATCGTATGCAGGAAACTACGCGAAGTAACCTGAAAAGTACATGTCATACCGGCAACTCCGTAGACAGCCGGCTCTGTAGACAAATGTGATGGAGACGTAATTTACAGGATGTTGAAAACACTGGTTTTGTGTAATTGTAGTCCTGGAACAAGAGAAGCTCAAGGGCTGCCCTGTTAGTCGAAGTGTCAAGTAGGTAACGGCGGTAAGCAGTTACGCAGGACAGGAACATTGCTGTAAGTAAAAAATCCCAAAAAAACTTGCAAGAGATACCTCCGAAGCAGCTCGTCCGTATACGAGTGTCACGGCATTCGACTTGAAACGTCGCGGACCCAAGCGAGGGGTATCTAATGTCCAGGATTGCGATGCTGCAATCGCACGTATGTTAATTAGAACGACCATGTTACATATCCGCACGTCAGCATCATAGGCCTGAAGCACGGATCGCTCTAGACCACACGAAATCGAGCTTGCGAAAGAATTATCGTTTTAAATTTCGTATCAGCTGTGCAAATATACAAAGTATTACATTATCTATTCTTTGGTTTTCCCGAAGGGCATTAAAGGAACTTGGTAAATGCCAACAAGCACCAAGACCAATGCAAGAGTCACCGACGTGTTATCGGGTTGACATTCAGCATATGAGTGTGCACTTGAGAATCATTACTTCTGTGGCTGTGGTACATTGGTGGACAACTCTGGGCCCAAGAAGGCATGGACCGCAGCAGGAACCGCAGCACGCAAATCCAACTTCCCGACCACGGCCCGGTAGCTACAGCATACAAAACCTTGTGCCCGAAGGAACGCGACCAAGCCGCAACTCCCTTACCCCTTACCCTTTCTAATTGCGTTTTTTTTGGGGTACACGACATCACACCCACGTACCGTTAGGGCTACCCGGTCCCCTTAAGTGGTGCAACTTGGCACCTGCATGCTGCCCTGCTGCGCTCCGCATATGGAAATCGGAAAGGAGATGCACACCTCCACGATCACACGTCTCGCTGTTGCAGGTGGGGACATCTGGCGCCTTGCCAGACAGCAAAAGCAGGGCACGCGCTGCCAACTCCGCCACAGAAAATCCGGATTTCCTTGGTATATAATGTACGGGTCCCATGGACGTGGGTTAACTCTGAAGTCTCGATTGGGGAGCCGGAGGTTGGCTGTTTTTTAGGCCGTTTTCTAGTTAGCGCGCAACGCCTTGAACCCACCAACATCTTGGCCCGTTGCAGAACTCCCTTATATCGCTTGGCTCAATTGCAGGACGCTAAGTTGCGCGGCGATTGCATCTTTCGCTCTTAGCACAGCATCAACTTCCCATGAAATTCTAACTAGCGATGCAACCACAACTTGTCCAACGTCACAAATCAGCAAGCTTTGGTATATAACCTATCTCGCATGTATTGCAGTCGCCAGCCGCGGCCCGTGGCGTAGCAGAAAACGAAAACATCATGGCAGGTCGTCCTCCACAACACAGCGCGCTGCGGCGAGCTTTCGGGGCGATGTTCGACTGGGTGATGGGCAAGAAAGTAGTGGGCAAAGATGCAGCAGGAAACATCTATTACAGGTCAGGCATTCCGATACCATACCATGCACCGCACCGGATGCTCTTGCCCACACCTTCTCCGTCCCAAATGCTCACCCAAAAAGTAACATTCCATCATCCATTCTTTTACTTGGGAGGTGGTTTGAGGGCTCGGGCCCTGACCGAGTAGAGCGGCGCGAGGTGCAATGGGCCAGCGCCTACATGTTCTACGACCCGAACGATATACACCCCGAGTGGCGAATGTGGCTCCGAAAACTTAGGGAAGAGCCGCCCACAGAGGCCGAGATTCAACAGTAAGCCTTTCTTTCTGCCTGTTTGGTTATGTAAATGTACCTCGCTACAGTACTGAAGAACGGATCACCATAGCTTTTCCATACCGTGCAACCGGAGGTACATGTCGTACAAACCAAAGACCAGAGCGTGCATCGGGCTGTCATCTGTTGGGTTTGGGTCTAGGGCTGAATCCAGCGTTCCTTTACTCTCGCCCCTCACCCTCGCCCTGCGCTTGCCCGTCTTAGTACCGAAGCTCCGTCAAAACCGTAACCCCCTCCCCTCCCCAACCCTCTCCTGCGTTGCGTCCACCGGCTCCACCCCGGCCTATGTGTGTGTATGTATGTGTGCATGTCTCTGTGTTGTTGGCAGGCATGCGGCCAAGCAGGCGGTCCTCAGGTCGCGAGTGGCGGCATTAGAGGAGGCGGAGAGGCTGCGGCGACTGAGACAGCAAACTGTGGGGACACCTGTAAGAGTCGGGAGGGGGGAGAGGGGGGAGGGGGGGCGGAAGGGGGGGGAGGGGGGCCTGGGTAAAGTAGTTATAAAGAGGCTGGCTGTGCGAGGACGGGGTAAGCTGTGCCCTGGAAAGTTGGCTGGGTACTATCGAACCGATCCGCTAGGTTGGAGGTGGTTGTTAGTTGTTGGTTGGGTATTTGACAGGGGCCAGTGGCACACTCACACGCACGGGCAAGGGCGCGCGTACGGCCACGCGCATGGCCTCTCCCTCCTCCAACTTCCCAATCCTGGGGCTTGTCACCTGACCATCGCCTTGGCTGCTTGGCGGGACAGTTGCTGGACAGGGTGGATATATCCAACTGACACAAAACCTAATTTTATGCTCACGACGTCGATGTAAGTTTTTAAAACTTCCTTCTCTCTCCCCCCCAGTCCTCCCACCCCGCCCGGGCCCCACTCCCCCCCGGATTCGACCCCTCTCCGGGCCCCTCCAGGACCAGCACGCGGGGCCGCAGCCGGATATGGCGAGGTTCCTGGAGCAGATGAGGGCTGGCGGGCCGGTGCCGGCGGGGCGGGGGCCGGCACCCGGGGGCGGGGGTGAAGGAGCGGGGGGACCCCAAGGTGAGTGGGGGACATGTACTGCAAGTCTTTGCAGGACTGCATGTGTATATGTGTGTTTGGCCGGGGGCAGCTTGCAATGGCAGGGGACGCACGGAAGGCAAAGCCTACCGGCGAATGGAGTGGGTCATTTTGGAGTGGGTATTATATTGCGTTTTCCCCTTTCAGGGCCCCACCCCATCTTCCCCCGCCATTGACGTCTCTGTACTGTTTGGGCGGCGTCCCGGTTGCGTCCGTACGACTGCCGTAGGTACGGCAACTGCCAAGGGCCCAGAGCCGGACGCGGGGCCTAGCGGGTCCTCAGCCGAAACATGGAGGCCACCGCCGGGGGCGTAACGCCATTTTCCGTGTCCATGACCTCCCCGAGAATATCAGATAGAGGAAGAGCTGAGATCTTTCCTGTAAGGGCTGTACGTGTGTGTGGGAGAGATGAGAGCTTGGTGGCGCAGCCTCTGGAGCCCAACAAGTTCAGTCGCCATGTACGGTCACGTTTGGTGGCTGGGTCGGTTGGTTGGCTGCGCTCCATACTCGCCGTGAAGTACTTTCCTGGCGTGGGGGTCCGTGGATGCACGGACGACCTTTGTTGTGGAGGCGGCAAGGTCAGGAGGAGGGAGTGCACGACGGGGTATGTAGGAAGAACATATGGGGCAATTAATGCCTTCATGCGAGGTCATCCTTGTGGAGAGGGGCCCCTTGAGGAGGAGGTATGAATGTCATCGTGCATCTGGTCGAGCCTGATTTGTGTGTTCCCAGAGTTTGGTTATGACTGGATGTTTAGCTGCGATGGCGTACCCCGACTGGTGGGAGATGTTATCCGTATTTGGCGCCTTGGGCATTGCGGGCGGATCAGCGGCTGTGCTGCCGATCGGCGACGACTTGAAATGTGGTGGCATAGTGCCCATTGTGTCCATTTGTGAAAATTGGGTTTGTTCCCTTGCAAGGATGGAGAGGTTGCCACTTGGGAAGTGGCAGGGCAAGCGGTCATGCAAACTGGCGGAGAGGCAGGCAATACGTGTGGAAGGCAGAAACGAAGCTGCAAGTCGGATGGGTTACTTTGGTGCTAGGTAACGGTTTGGTCAGGAAGGCTGCTGTTAAGTGTCGATGCAAGTAGCGCCCAGCCCGCAGATATTTTAAATGAGCGGATGAGAACTGATGAAATCTGGTTAGCCCCGCCAGCCGGACCGGGTACGACAGCCTTTGCGACCGGCCACTGGACCGGAACCGGAGCCGCAGATTTCGGAACGAAAAGGTGCTGCTCGACGCCCTCAATCAAATTAATGCTGAAGTATGAACATTGCCAGCGTTTGGAGCTGTCAGGCCGACTTGCTGCGACCTTTGCGTGTATTGGGTTGCTTTGAGACACATTAAGCCACACACACATGTACACGCAAGTGAAAAATGAAATGAGCAAAGTAATATTTTCCGTTTCCGATAAATAGAAGTTGGAAGTGCAACACCCTCACAGTCCGTAACACCCAAGACCTCAAGGAACAATGAAGTTCGATGAAGTTCTGTCTGCGGCTCTCGTGCCGACGAGGCATGCAGGTCTGGTGCGGGTGGCTTCAGCGCCGACGGGGCATGGACGTCTGTTGTGGGCAGCTGCAGCACCAACGGTGCGAACTGGTACAGCGTGCGACGATGACAGCTAGAGCTGAGGAATCAGGAACTTTTGCATAGTTGTCGACGTTGGGGTTGCAGTAGTCGAGATGGTGTGATTAATCTTGCCATAAAGTCTGTCAACTGACAGGAGGTTCAACGATCTTGATCCGCACATCCACCACCTGGTCTGTATATCCACCACGGAACCCGCACCCCCCAGCACGTTACCCCGGATTTCTTGCCATCCAGCTGTCAGCCCAACGTTACCTAACCTCCCGACAGCACCAAGCCTGATTGCTGGCACATTGTACAACAGAAAGGCAAGGGTCTGGCCTAAGGTATTGAGGCTGTCCTGGGAATTTGCTGACAGGTTGGAACGTGGGTGTGCAGCTGGGGCCCCAGCTGGTATACGAGGGGCATCAGGAGGTCAGTCATGTACACCCTGGGTGGCCTGGGAAGTATCCTGACCCGCTAAACGAGGAGGACTGGTAAGTAGGAATGGTATGTAACTAGGGTTGGCACTCATCTAAAGTCGTTTTTCTAATCTAATTATTTCTCTTGAGAATCTCAATGAGAATTTAGAAGGTCTTTTTTGGCACTTGAGGAGACGGTTGGGTCGTTATCTAATGTACGGCACTATAATTCTTTATAAATCTTTAGAAGCCATATATTTCCTTACTAGAAACTCAGAACAAAATTGAATACCGAAAATGGCAGACACTAGCACTGCCCCAAACCAGGGGCAGAGCCAGGAGTCCGAAGATAAGAAACCGAGAGAGTCACCGAGTGGGCCCTGATTCGTTGAAACCTTAACCCTTAGGATATGGAGTTAAAGAAGCATCAAAGGGATAAGCGCCTGTGACGTGTACTCGACCGTCCAGTGCGCCCTCGCATGCTTTGACCCATGGGTCAATACTGCGGCGGAGTATAATGGCTTGTTTCTGTCGTGCAATTGTGCTTCGCAACGTCCCCAAACTTAATTATTATAACAAATATACCATACAGAATCATCCTACAAAGTTTCAGAGCCAGTCATGCATTTCCCAGAAAGCTGCCAAAACTTGACATGAGAATCTAACCCATTCTATTGAGATCTAATGAGATCTCAATAGATTGAGATGAGAAGACTTCCGTTTCTAAACCTAGGGGCTACCCTATATGTAACGCATGTGGACTCCCTGGGGCTTAAATAAGCATTTAAATCTTTGCAGATATGAGACACCGCTGCTCTGCATGCCTGGCGACCGTCAGAACACTGTACCATGTGAGTCTGTCTTGCAATGGGTCACCACCCTGTTCAGTGCCATCGGGCTGTGGACGACTAAGAAGCTTCATGCAATGCGGGTTGCACCTGCCCGGATCCTTGATGCCTATGGGTATGTTGGCCGCTGCTGGTTATGATTTGCACATTCTTGGTCTAATGTTATCTTTTTCTGTTCAGGATCTCACTTGACAGTATCAAGAATATTGGTCGCTGGAATAGGGAGCCAGCTGTCTCGTCATACCTTGTGAGCCAGCCAACAGACGGTTTGCTTACACTTGTGGGCTTTCCTTGCACCGCTTCCAACACTCCGGTCACAGCACACTGGGCACCCCGGTTTATGGTTCAGATACCTGAGGAGGTGCTGTCCGTCTGTTTCCCTTTCTTAAGACACTCAGGCCAGCAGTTGCAGAAGTTGAGAAGGTCACAGGGCGCAATGCTCGCTTGTCAGTGCCTTACCACTTGCAGTTCCTGGAGTTCTCAGCCCGGTGTGCAGTCCAGGACTCGTTGGAGCTTGTGAACACGTGCCTGTGCTAGTCCTGTGCTTACAAAAGGATCCCATGTGGCAGCAGGTCTACTTCCTGCTACAGGCATGCTCTAGCAAGTGTATCTTCCCTTGCTTGGCAAATGGTGGGCTCGTAGTCTTCACTAATGTCAGGGTTTATTTTTGTAGGACATTGCGGCAACGAACCCCCCCATCGTCATAGACCTACCCGGGGGCATTCAGAGGCAGCTGGTAACATTGCAGCAGACGGTCAGTGGCCGGCAGGAGGTCAGCACCACGGGCAGGGAGCTGCACCAGCCAGCGGCGGCGCATATGCTCCCCTTAGGTGCGCGCGCGTG
>NW_003307548.1:723102-751131 GCF_000143455.1 Volvox carteri f. nagariensis | reverse complement strand
CCCAACGTATGCCGGCTGCAGACCCGCGTGCGCACCTAAGGGGAGCATATGCGCCGCCGCTGGCTGGTGCAGCTCCCTGCCCGTGGTGCTGACCTCCTGCCGGCCACTGACCGTCTGCTGCAACGTTACCAGCTGCCTCTGAATGCCCCCGGGTAGGTCTATGACGATGGGGGGGTTCGTTGCCGCAATGTCCTACAAAAATAAACCCAGACATTAGTGAAGGCTATGCATGGTGTAATGTACTCCACCGGCGCACGTATGGGCCACTCCACAGCATTTGCTCCACGCAGGATGTGTGAAACAGGGGGGTATATCTTCAGCCGTGGCAGCTACCCTGCGAAACCCTCCCTCCCCCGGTATTTCGGGGCACCCTCATCTTGTCACCGTAGTCAACTTCTCAATGGGTTGCTCAGGTTCCGCACCCAACACCAGCATCCAACGGAATCTGCCGGGTCGACAGCGGCACAACTCCATTCTTGGTCGGCTCGCAGGTTAACTTTATCTCAGGCAGGATGGAAGGATGTACGGCACGACCACCCTACACATATGTCACATGGTTCACAATGTTACAGTTGAAAAATACTTTAAAGTTGGAATGGCTATGCTTACCTGCTGCGTCTTTTCACCACGAAGGTTGCATGGCACCGCAGGGCCCGACGCCTGGCAGCTTTGCGGGGCGACCAATGTCACTCGTGTGCATAATACGCGCGTCGTTCGCGCGCCGCCCGATGCAGAAGTGCAGTAGGAGGATGGTAACCTGCACGAGGGCCACCTGAACCAAGCTCCACTTGAGCTTACTCGACGCGCTGCCCGTGTCCGCCATGAAGCTGCAGAGCCTGGAGAAGTCCTCTGGCAAATTGGGGGAGTAATGTCTTCTCCCAAGGACGTAACGCCATCCACCATGAAACCAAGGAAAAGTAGGTTGAAGTAAGCTTACTGAGGCGGCTCCTCTACTGCATGCTCCACTGCATCCTCGAGCTCCTGCCCCGCAGTCGCCACCCATACGAGATTGCCGCCATGGAGCGCGTTGTAATACATCTGCTCCATTGCGCGCAACTATATGATAACTACGTTGGGAATGTGAGCTATACAAAAGCCTTATAATTTTAGAGCTGGGCAACAGGCGTCATGGAATGGTTTGAGCAGACGGTTGATGGAATGGGAGGCGTGATGGAGCTCGTCCACTCATGCCGATGAAATTAAGATGTCCGTCAGAAATGACAATTTAACTGTATTGCGAAAAAAATGCAAAATTCATTTGGTGTCAAGTGAATATGCCTTGGTACATGGTCGGACTGGAAGCTGGTTAATGGGAATCGGCCACCAGTCCGGCGATGATGCCGGAATTGTCATCGATGCGGGCATCATAGATGCGGGCGGGTAATGTTTTGCAGTTCGTTATATATTCCCCATATAAACCCCATATATATATTCCCCATATAATCATCGGTTAATTATTTAGCCCAATTATCATCAGTTTCCGTTTAAAAGCATGCTAGTGTAGGTTCGCAACCAGGTTCTGGAGCTAGTAGTACGGTGAATAAGCGTAAACTCGAATTACCAATTACTTGCGATCCCCGAAACCATTTTGTGGCCTTTTTACTACATAATGAGCATCAAGACATATTATTCTGTCATCATTAATTAGCTGGCTCTTGAGTGTTGAATACTCTCCCTTGCGATAGTGACATCGCCGTTACAGTTTAAGCTACGCCGTTCCGTCTTCAAGATGCCAACAGCCGAGCCATATCACACGAAAGGCGGTGTGCAGAAGAAACCGTCTTATGGCATGAGCTTCAAGTATATGCTAGGTGCACGTGGGGAAACAGGCTTTGGCTCAGCAAGCACTGCCGAAGCGGTATGTTCAAGATGTTTTCTCTTTTGTCCTGCATTTCAACAGTTAACAATTTTGTTCACAAATCGTAATCATGAAAGCAGGACTTGTCCAGAAGTGAGCTTGTTGCACTGCCTTGCTTGCCATAACAACCCGCAGGTATGCTCCAATTGGGACGGAAAGGGCTGTGTGGCCCTGGTCACAGGTGCAGCAGCGGGTTTGGGCTACGAGAGCGCCCGCGTGCTAGCTCAACGGGGAGCCCATGTGGTTGTGGCGGTTAGGTCGCAGGTGAGTGCTTCCCAGGCGGCTCTGCCTCCGGTGTGGGGAGGCACTGCACCCGCCACATACACATACATAGGTACATACATAGGTACATTGATCATCGTCCATGCGGGACTTGAGTGTTTTTACTGAAGCACCATCCCCGGACGGAGGCGCTGCTGAGTGGCTGCGTCGCGTTTTGGCAGAGCCTGGGTCGGGGTCGGGAGCACACAAGACTAGCCGCAGCTTGTGCTGCGTGGTCCGACCTTTGCGCTGTGCTTCGGCTCGTTCCCCGTCTTTTGCGGCCCACAGCGTAATCTAAATCATACATACATACATACTAAAACCCTAAAACCCTAAATACATACGTACATATTTCCTCAGCAGCGTTCGCACTGCCTGTTGCTCGGCCTCCACCACCCCCTCCCCAGGTTCGGGCCGAAGCCACTGCGACCCGGCTGCGTACGGACGTACCCGGCGCCAAGGTAACCCCCCTGGAGCTGGATCTGTCCTCCCTCGCGTCTGTACGGAGCGCGGTGGATGCCTTCAAGGCCACGGGGCTGCCGCTAAACATCTTGTTGTTGAACGCAGGTGGGTGGTGGGTTGGGGATGGTACGGGGGGAGTTGGGGGCCCGGGGAGTGAAGATGTGGGGCAGATGCTGGAGGACAGATAATTGCGAGTGGGTGTTGATTAGAGGGGAGGGGGTATTGAAAATGGGGTGATGGGGTTTAGGGGGAATACACACATGCAACATGCAAAAGTTTCCCAACTGCCGACCAACAACACGTCCCTCACCTCTCCCCATCATGACACATACACATACAGACGCACACACACGCGCGCGCACCCACTCCCACACCGACTCGTCTCCCTCTTTCCCACTCCCCCCTCCGGGGCCCTCCGGGCCCCCCCACCCCCCCCACACACACCCCTGCCGACCCAGGCATCATGGCCTGCCCGGCCTTCGCGAACTCCAAGGATGGCTTCGAGCTGCAGTGGGCCACCAACCACCTGGGGCACTTCGCCCTCACGCAGGGGCTGCTGGAGGTGATGCTGACGTCGGCTTCTGGCAGCGGCAGGGAGGGTCGGGTGGTGGTGCTGTCGTCCATGGGACATCATTTGTTTGAAGTGCCAGGAGGCATCAAGTGAGTGAGTGAGTGAGTGAGTGAGTGGGAAGAGGTCCGGAGTGCGGTCGGAGAGCGGTGGGGCGGGGGCCGGGCGGGAGAGAGACCGGTGGGGTGACCTGGGGCCGGGGCCCCGCCTGCACCTACCTGTCTAGGGCACCCCCCAGTGTGCACCTAGTGCCTAGCCTGTCTGCCGCATGTGAGTGTGTGCGTGTGTATGTATGTTATCAGGGAGCACCGCCACCCGCATATGGAAAACCGCATGCGATTAGTGAAAACAAGGTTTATATATATATGTATGTATATTGTACGTATATTGTATGTATGTAACGCGAACACGGTATAGATTCATATCTAATATGTGCCCTTTCTTATCTGGGCGGCTGATGCGGTGGATGGGTTTGCGGTCTTCCCAGTTTTGATGCTCTCCGCAGCGGTGCGGATTACTCGCCATTCAAGGCGTACGGCGTTAGTAAGCTCTGCAACATCCTCTTCACGCGGGAGCTACAGCGCCAACTGGCGGGTAGGTGGTTAGAGCGGTTGATCACGATCCTGGTGCTTGTATCCCCAGATGGCTCCCTCCTCCCCCCTCCTTCCCCCCAGTCACGGCACGTGTTTTGGCGTCGTGGTGGTGGTGGTGGTGGTGGTGGTGGCTGCTAAAAGCACGGAGGGGTGTTTGAGTTGGCAGTGCAGCAATCTATCTGTGTTGGTGTTACGGCTTAAGGAGAGGGGGGAGCTGAGACGCCACCCCACCACGACAATAACTGAAGCAGGGCTTGTGTGATCAGTGCGTGTGTGTGTGCGTGTGTGTGCGTGTATGTATGTGTGTGCGCGCGCGTGTGTGTGTGTGTGTGTCATCAGCTATCCAATGGCCGCGATAGTGGTGGGGTTTCGCAGCCGCGCACTACCGCTTCTCCCCCTCCTTACCCTTCTCTCCCACCTCACTTATCTGCAGGTAAGCCGGTTGTGGCCGTGTGCTGCCACCCGGGAGTGATCTTTGACACCGAGCTCAAGCGACATATGGTCGGGATTGACGGCGGGGGCGCCGGCGAGGGCAGGAGTGGCGGCGGTGGCGGCCGCTGCACGGGTTTCCGTACTGCGGCCGTATCGCTCCAATTCCTGTTGTTCAAGCCACTCGCCAAGACGATCGCGCAGGGGGCTGCTACCCAGGTGCGGTAGGGGGGTGGGGAGTGGGGTGGGGTGGGCGGCTGTTGCTGCTGCTGCTGCTGCTGAGGGGGAGAGGTGGACGAGGGTGGTAATGCGCCTGAGCCTCAGCGGCCCCCGCCTGCTGCAAGCTCTCTTACCGGGTGATCCCCGGTGCCCTATTCCCCAGAGCACCTGGTGCTTCACGCGCATCCACGTGAGACACGTTACCTCTGTGCGTGACATATGCACGTATGCGTGTATGTATGTATGTGCTTGTCTGAGTACTTGTGTATGTGCCCTGACTGACATACACACGTACATACACATACACACATCGTCACCACCGCCACCCGGGCTGCAGATGCTGCTGGCTACGGCACCGAATGTCGTACCAGGAGAGTACTACAGTGACTGCAACTTGGCGCCGTCATCTCCAGCCTCCCACGACGGGGAGCTTGGGGCCCGGCTGTGGGCTTTCAGCGTGGAGGCGGTGAGGAAGGAGGCGGAAGAGGCGGTGAAGCGGCCTGCCTGAGCGCGTGTGTGTTTTGGATAGGGCTTGGAAGGTGCGCGGGGTGTGTGTGTGTGTGTGTGTCATCTCGGAGGCATTTTGAATTGGCGGGTGGTGGATTTGAAGCGTGGACGAGAGGCAGAGCGGCGTACTGTGTTTTTTGGGCGGAGATAAGCTGTAGGATGGTTGAATATCTATTTTATTCATAAAATAAGTGGCATCTTGACGTTGTTGCGTGATGATCACCCTCCTCCTCCTCTCCCTCTTTGGGCCATCTTTGTTTAGTACTAATTGTTATCATTATTATTATTATTGGGAGTGGTGATGCTGCTATTGCTGCTTGAATTTTCTATACTGACGTGTCATCTGTAAATTCTGTTGTTGATTAGTATTGCTATCGTTGTTTTTGCCCCGCTGCTGGTGGACCTGCAGCCTGCAGTGGTGGCACTCTGAAGGTTCTGTTGACTGAGACCTGCATTGGCATTAGGAGGGGATTGTTTTGCACACCACTACTGTCGTACATGACCTCTAGGAGCGTTGGTTTACCTTTTGGATGCTCCGAGCTGTTCAGTGATCCGAACAATCCCCACTTGATGTGTGTGTGGGGGGGGCTTTGTGGTTGCCGCACTGATGATGTGTTTAACTGCAACCCCTGCTCCAATAGGACACTCCTGACCTTGTTCGTACCTTGTTCACATGATTCTCCGACGGTCCCTCTTCCCCCCCAGAGGTCAAAGGCTTTTAATCGTCACATCACTTCTCACTCCTCTACCCTGTGTCGACCGTGGCGTTCAGCCACCATTAACATCATCATCATCATCATCATCATCAGACTTAGCTCCTTCCTAGTCCATGGCCATGCACCGTACTGTACTACGATGTATTGTGCTTGCTGCACTCAACCGCAATCCTGTAGTTCCCAACCCTCCTCACTCGCGTACTACCAAAATGGGTTGCAACCTCTCTCTCACTCAACACATGCGCACACACAGCCTCACGACCAACATTGCCAGCAGAGCAATAGGCGCCAGGTGGCGGGGATCTAGGCACCCACACGCACCACCTGCGCTCCACCTTCTCCCGCCTACGAGCAGCTGACCCCCAACTGAAGTGCAACTGCAACTAAGTCCCCCGTTCCTCAGACCTTCCTGGGGCCTTGTTACATGAACATGAATGGACCCCCCAACGTTGTACGATGGATTTGAAATTTTGGAGTAATGAAGCGAACAGATCTCAACATCGGTTGCGGTTGCGGTCGTGTGGTGGAAGCCAAATCCGCCGCCCCCTCGCTCGGCCCCCCTCGCGTCGAGGGTTGCTGTGCGAGGTCTTCATTGCGGGCGCCGGGAAGCCCCCCGGGGATTATTGTGCGTACCCGTGAGGGTGTTTGACGCGCCACTGCCAGGCGTGTCGCAGCCCCTCCTCTATGTCCGTGTAGTTGGCCCTGAGGGGGCGTGAGTGTGAGCGTGTGTGTATGTATGTGGTGGGGGCGGGGAGCTGAGGAGAACTGGGAGGAGTGAGGGGTGGATGCTGGGTATGTGTTTGGGGAGTCGGGGGAAACTTTGGGGGCGGGGAACGGAGGCGAGGGAAAAGGCGCGGGCGCAATGGCCAGTCAGAAAAGAAAGGTAGGGTCCCCTCCTGCGGTAAGGAAAGGCTTGTGCCTGAGGCGGCAATGCCAGCGCGGGGAAATGCAACAGCAGCAACACGCGGCCGCGGCGGCGGCAGCAGCAACATCAGGAGCAACACCAAGCCAGCCTCTCTTCATCCTTTCCAATCCCCCCCCGCCCCCACACACACCCACGTCCCCGCACCTCCAGCCCAGCTCCCGGTTGATCTTGGACACATCCGACCAGACGGCTGCGTAGTCCCCGGGCCGAGCCTCCTCCTGATAGACCACCTGCGGAGGGGGGGGTGATTGGGGTGTCCGTCGTCCAGCATGCCAGGGTTTGGGGGTCCGGGGGGAGGGGGGAAGGAAAGAGTGGTGGACCCCGGGTGGGGGAGGAAGTCGAGGGGAGGGGAGTATGGGCTGTAGAGCGGTCGAGCTGGTCTTGGGGTTACAGATCCCGAAATCACTTACCCCCCGGCGGCCGGGAGCGGACACGAATGGTCAGCTGCGGCTGCTGCTGCTCCTTCAATGATATGCAGTATATACACATACATACACAAACATCTACACAACCCCGCGCACCCATCCAACTGCCCGTCAGCACGGATACGCCCTGATGCGCCAGACCCCGTCTTCCCACCAGGCTTACTCAGCCCTCTGCCGTACACCGTACTGGAATTTTATTTCTCTCCAGCCGCTGGAGAGCCTACCGTAATGTCGCGCTGCGTCACCCGGCGGCATGCTTCCACAAACTGTTTGACCGACACGCCCTTCCCCGTGCCGATGTTGTAGAGCGGGGGTGGGTTAGCCAGGTGCCGCATTGCCACCTCGTGCGCCGAGATCAGGTCCATTACATGGATGTAATCGCGCACACCTGTACGGCACCATTTACAGCACACAGGGGAGGTGTAACATACACAAAACCACATACATATTTGCATACATACATACATACATACACACACTATAAACTGCTGCGTAGCATATGCTGCGTAGCATATGCTGCGTAGCAGCAGTTGCAGCATATGGACACGTCCGTACACCCGTACGGCTCTCACATGTTCCATCCTCAGTCGGATGCCGGGTGCCCTTCACCGTCAGGTGTCCCACCAGCCCCAGAGCGGCATCCATGCAGGCGCCGCTGATACGGGACTGGCTCCGGAGCTCGGGACGCGGGTACTCGCCTTTGACCGGGGGGGGGGGGGGAGGGGGCCCAGGGGAGAGAGGGCGGGCTGTGTATGTCCGTATATCTGTATTTGTATGGGGGAGCATTTGGAGAAGCCGAATGGAGCACAGCACTGCGCTGCGCAGTCGGCACGTCCCAAGCAGTAGCAGTAGCAGCTGCAGCCGCAGCTGCCGGAGCTCCAAGGGGAACGGGTAGTTGTGTAAAGTGTGATTGTATCTGGTATGTATGTAAGTGCTACCACAGCAATATCTTTCGCCATATAGCTGAGAGCGCATTAGGGGGTGTGTAGGGCGAGGAGGTGGGAGGGTTGGGTAGGGTGGGTTGGGGCGGGGAGGTGAGACGCCGCCACTCCTGGGGGTGCATGCGGGAGACAGCGTGCCGTGTGTTTTTCCCCATGACTCACTCACTCACTCACTCGCTCACTCACCCAATCGGCCGAGCGGGTCGCTGCCGTACACATTGAAGTACCGCAGGATGATGGCCTTGAAGTCGGGCTGGGCGCGGGCGAACCACCGGATGACCTTCGCGGGTGCGGAAAACATATATAGATAAAGCTTCGGCGGGCAGCGGATAGGGGCTGCGTTGTTCCCTTTTCCTTCGCGCTTTTCTTAGTTGCCGTACATTACGAGTGGTACGTGCCGTACCTCCTCCGCCATGAGCTTGGACTGGCCGTACGGGTTGATGGGCACGGGCGGCGTCTGCTCCGTAACAGGCAGCTTCTCCGGGTTGCCGTACACCGCGCAGGTGCTTGAATAGACGAGCTGCCGTACAAGGTTCCGGATAGACAGGATTGGATTTCAACAGTTCGTTAGTACAGCCACCGTTGGTGGTTGACTGCGGCGCCGGAGGCCCCGGCCCAGCCATTGCCTCACCTTTTTAATTCCGTTGGCCGCCATGCAGTCCAATAAGTTAACGGTATTAACAGTAACGTTCTTGTAGTACTGCAGCGGGTCCCTCATGGACTCGCCTGCCGTTTGGTTGTCCCATTTTGGGGGGCATCAACGGTTACCGGCAACATACATACATACATACATACATACATACATACATACATACATACATACATACATACATACATACATACATACATACATACATAAGCATGTAGAAACACACGCATATACAGAAGCTTTGAGTGATTTTTTCGTTTACTGGCCAATTCAGTCAGACGCCTGTAATAGATCCAGGCAGATGTCGTACTGACATGCCGTACCGGCTAAAAAATAAACACCTCACAGGCCGCAGGGGATTCCATTAGGAGAGGGGGGAGGAGGCGTGACGGAGGGGTTACGAAGTACCCCCATTCCCCCCCACTCCCCCATTACTCCCCCACCCCTTACCCACCCACGTACGCCACCGCCGCGAAGTGCATCACCAGGTCCAGGGGGGGGCTTGAGGTGGCCAGGGCCGAACACAAGGTGGCTCGATCCCCCAGGTCTACACGCAGGAAGCTGCGGCGAAGGGGGGAAGGAAGGCGAGGAGAGGGGGGGGAAATAGGGTCTCTTCTTGTTCGACTGTGGATCAACAACATATTATCAGTTGGGTATTTCAATCCCACCATCTTTGCGTTTCCCCCTCCCCTCCCTTCCCCTCCCCCTCCGGAGCACCCCGGGGCATATTCAAACATACATACATACATGCATACATACATACATGCATACACACACGCACAGCCCCCAAAGGACCTCACCGGAATCTACGAGCTGGAATCATATCCTGTTGGGGATGAGTGTGTGCATGGGTAACGTATGCATGTACGTATGTATGTATACGTGCACGTGTATGTGTGCACCGGTTTGGGGGAAAGTGGGGAGGGGGGGACGGGGGGAAGGGGAAATGAACAAAAAAAGGGAGTACGGCAAGTCTTTGGGAGGGCCCCGCTCAGAAGCCTCAGAAAGGAAGCACACATGGCACATACGGTACGAACATGCATGTTGTTGCTCTGGACAATATTGATGTTTTGCCTTCTTGCCTCGCCATCATCATCATCATCATCTCCCCCCCCCACCCCCTTCGGCAGCCTCCACTTCCCACTCACCCTCAGCGCCCTAAGCGCCCCCGCGTTACCCCGGGACAAGTTGTCGAGCACCGTGACCGCGTGACCCGCCCCCGCGAGAACCATCACGGCATGAGAACCGATAAAACCTGGGGGACCGGTCAGGACGGAACGTGAAGAGCCGTGAGGGGATAGACACGCACGGGGGGTTTCGGAGGGAAGGAAGGGGTAGGAGGGGGGAAGTTGGGGTTTCATAAGGGAATGAAACCCGAACACCCCGGTTGGGGTTCTAGGGTTTTAGGGTTTTAGGGTTTCCTCAGTGGGTTCCCCTGGATGGGCGGCTCCCCATAATCTTCGGAGCCGGACGGCTCGGCCCTTTATGAGCTGTTTGAATGCCTTGTTCTTTGTAATACTTTCTCGTACACGTCCTCCTCTCCTGCTAGAGGGGCACCCTAATCCATTCACCCCATCCGACTTTAGCGTGTACTCTTTGAGTTTGGCAACTCACCACCAGCATCCAACCAAATCTAGCGGATCAACGGCGCATCAACTTAGTTCCTGGTCAGCTCGCAAGTTGATTTTGTCACGTCCTACACCGTCCATAAGATGGGGGGCCACCTCCCATTTCACCACCTCTCAAACGCCCGAGAGGCCGGCAGGCGGATTTGAACCCGGACTTGTGGTTTGTAATACTTTCTCGTACACGTCTAGACGAGAGGAGAGGAACGGACACGTGAATAAGGTTTTTACGGTTGTGTGTCCGGTGCCATGGGGGCTGTGTGGGGGGATTTCAGTTAGGGCGCCCAGTTAGGGCTGTCAAACGGTTAGCTAGCTGCTTCTGGCCAGCGTCATATGTTTCTCTGTCAGACATAATCTAATACACATACAGGCAAATACACAAACACGTACATGAACACACACACGCACGTACCCGCTCCCCCCGTAACCAGAATGTGCAGGCCGGACCCCGCCTCCGGATGTAGCAGCCCCCGGGGGTTGATGTCGGGCTCGGGGACTGTTCGGGAGTTGCGGGAGAAGTGGATGTACCAGATCACGAAGCTGCAATGGAGGGAGTGGAGGGGGTGGGGACCGGGAGGGGTTTGGAGGGAGTGGAAGGGGGGTCGGGGGGGGGTATTGCGCGGCACTGGTTTAGGGCGGTAGAGTGGGGCCCGGTTCGGAGGGGTGAGCGGTACGCGGGTCGAGCGGGGGCCTGGCACTGCTGCCCCCCCTGAGGTCCGGGAGATGCCTCGTGTCCCGCTTAGTTCCCTTCCTCTTGTTGCTCCTAGTGCAGCTGCTACTGCTGAGGTGCGTTACTGCTGCTGCTGCTGCTGCTGCCGTCATGTGCTGCAGCGGCCTCAACGCTGGTGGCTCTGCATGGAGGAGCTCGTGTTCTTGCCGTGACTACGTGGCCTGTGCGCGTGTCTGTCTGTCTGCATGTTTGTCAGTCTGCATGTATGTGTGTTGAGTTGGTCCAATATTACTAAGATAGTTTGGGAGTGTGCGTGTGTTGAATGTAGGACAAGACAAGACGAGTCGACATAGGAGGTACACACGTACACAGGACGTGGACCCGGGCTGTAGTTGCAGTAGCAACAACAGTAGCAGAAGCAACAGTAACAACAAGAGCAGCAGCGGCAGCAGCAGCGGCAGCAGTAGCAGCAACCAGGGAACCGCATGCGCAGTGGTGGTGCTGGGAAGGGGAGGGGGCCAGGGGAGTGGGGGAAGGGTTATAATGTGTGGCTGTGTGGCTGTGTGTGGGGAGGAACGGAGTATCCAGGGATTGGGCGGCTGCGGGAGGAGCGTTTTCGGGCTGTGGGCATCACCCGGGGCGCCGTGTGAGCGTCATCCTGCCTTACTACTGCTTGGGCGGACATGCGATGGAGGCCTTGCCTGGCGATAAGCGCGAACAACAGGTACCGAATCGGCTGACGCCGCAAGCGGTCTGCCATATCTGCAGCTGGTTCTCGTGGGCTTGTTGGCAAGGTTTGCTGCAGTGGAGTCAAGGATTACTATCCAAAGTTATCGGTGATATTGATAATAATACGGTTTGATTTGTACGTTTTTGTATTTCAAATGCGTAAGCAGAGGAATTTCCCAGTTGACGTTTATGAGTACTCTACTCTTTTGGGAAGACATAGATGCGCAAGGTTTGAAACTTTATACCTTGCTACATGTACTGCATACATGTTATGAAGGGAGTCCTAGCTATTAGTTGGCAAAGGGACTTGTCAAGTTGAGCTTGACCTGACCCTGGGGATGTGAATCCACAAAGGCACTCTAAATACCGTTCCAAAGTATTCACATGTATCATTCCGATGCACGGTTTGGATTATCGACGCCTTCTGTACGCCTCAATTGCGGTTATGTACGATTGCAAGGGTCGTCTGAAGGCTGGACTTCCCTTGCAAACGTAACTACTCTAGCAAAATGAATAGCAGGGTGGAAGCTAGATCAAGTTCTTACAGGCATCATCTTGCTGATCGCACTGAATACATCTCTTTGCTTGGGAAACTGGTATAATTTTAATGGATGGGATTACTGACGCAAATAAACCCTAAAACCATTACCCTAAGCTAACATCAATTTGATGTATGCGGGCATTGGACTGCAGCGTGCCGTACGCAACACCTTTTCCCCCTGTTTCCAGCCTACCTCAGCAACGGAGGACGAAATATGGACAACATGCCATAAATGTGTTGCTTATATTTTTTGCTTACAAGTTAAAGCAGTCATGGTCCAATGTACGATATACGTTTCGCCTCCAAAACAAGCATGCATGTAAACAAGCTTGTAAACACCGGTCTCGACATCCGGAATCGCCAAGCAATACAAGCCAAACGCAAGCTGACACCTGCACTGTTCCCCACCTCCAAGAGCCCGCACTATCCGCACTATCCACGAGACCGCAACCCTAGCTTCAACATCACCATAGACGCCGCATAAAGAACGGGAAGGCGGATGGGACAGTCCTTGGATGACCAGGACTTCCTTGCGATTCCGAATCGGAGGGTCCTCATCAGCCTGCTTGCCTCTTTTGGCTGCCTAGACAGCCAGGCGAAACCACAAATCCTTGCTTGCATTCGCACACTGCAATGCCGTACGCGACTATGCAGTACCGTGCCTACGGTAGCACATGCAACACAGCACCGCAGAAGCCATTTTGCGCCAGGAGCCCCCAAACCACTTGCTTTATTCCGCAAGAAGAACCAACGCCACCAACCAGGCACCCTCGACGAACGACGAACACAAAAGAACGCATCTGAAACTTTTAATCTATCGAGCTACGTTGCTGATCGAATGAATGCCTCGCAAAAGCGGCGTGACGGCGTACTGCGGTGTTCATTTTCACACAGAGCTCGCCGCGCCCGCCGCCCTGCCCGCGACAACCTGCTACACATCCCCTCCTGCCCTCTTAGCCGCCACTTAAATAAACCCTCATTTGTTGCAAAACGAGGAATCAAGGTAAGAAGCAAAGTCAACCAAAAAATACATTTACATATGTAGCCAAGGCCACCCCGAGATAAACCGTCCAAGAGTCAGCCAGCAGCAGCAGCAGCAGCAGCAGTAGCAGCAGCAGCAGGACCCACGTCCCCCGTTACACTGCAGCGGCATGGGCGCCGGTGGACTCGCTCTCTACGTTCTCTATGTGAGTCCGCTGATTACCAGCGATAGATATGAGCTTATGAGGCTGCTGCCATTCCATCCACGATTGGTTGTGCCAGGCGCATGCATGGACATGTACAGGGGCAGCAGGATAATGCCGCACTTCCTGTGCTATCTCGACCTTGCTTGCACAACCCGGGGTGTGTGCGACCAACGCAACTCATGGCAAAAGTGATGGTGAGGATAAGGATGCGAACAACCGTTAATATTGGTCTTTAATGTGGTGTTGGTATGGGTAACTAAAATAAGATGTCTCGCAGCTAATCAAGCGAGCGCCCAGCTCCGCGCAGCACAGGGCTGCACGAGGCCCCGAACTCCTATAGGTGCCCATTCACTTGCACTACCCGGCTTTCCACAGCAGCACAAAACCTTGTGAGCTTAAGCCGAGCCAATGTATCAATCCATCCGCCTTCTTGTGCTAGCTTAAGCAGCTAAAGACCCGGCAATTGCACGTGTTCTGAGTAATCGCGTGAACACGAAGCTAGAACTATTTCTCTCCTCCTGTGCCCTCAGACGTGTCATGTGCGCTATCTATGTCTCACGGAGTCCACGTTTCCACCAGTTTTGTTTCCCCGCCTAAATCGGGCTACAAACAATAAAGAAGCAGTAACAGCAGCAAGGCATTGCGCCAACAGCAGCAGCAGCAGCAGCAGCAGCAGCAACAACAACAGCAGCAGCATGAGGTTCATTCCAGCGCTTTCAAGGGTGGCGCACAAGATGAAATATACACATCTGATCGAGTGCATACAGACATACACCTACATAACCAGCCTGCTCGTCATCGCTCTCCACTCGCGCAAGAATGTCGTACCTCTCAAATCCGTACTCGTACATGAACGGTACTCTACCGCTACGACAAAACGCATTTACTCCATTACGCATAATTAATGTTTGTCGCTTCGACTGGATG
Organism: Volvox carteri f. nagariensis; assembly: GCF_000143455.1. Taxonomy (NCBI): domain Eukaryota; kingdom Viridiplantae; phylum Chlorophyta; class Chlorophyceae; order Chlamydomonadales; family Volvocaceae; genus Volvox; species Volvox carteri. The sequence continues at coordinate 736,899 of NW_003307548.1, read as the reverse complement.
AAATGTCCCCTTTCTTTGCCAAGTCAGTTGAGGGGTTTAATTTGCGGGTTCTGTATCCTGCTTGCCTGCCGGCCTTTATGCCGGTAGTCAGGCAGGCAGTCGAGTTCTTTGCCTGCGCGCTGCTCTCTCCGCCTAGTCAGGTTTACATCAAGTGGGGCAGCTGCGCATCTCCAGCCAGAACCCTTGGATGCCAACGATGGCATGCCCGGCGGGCCTGCAGCCACTCAAGAAGCAAGACTTTCGCCGCTCGGACTCACTTACTCCCCCATGCAAACCAGCAACAAAACAGCAGTGTACTGGCAGTGACATAGCCGGTGGGGAGGGAAACCCATCCACGTTGTGCTGTAGGCAGCCCTGCCTTACGAGCGCCTTCCTGCCGGGCTGGCTGGTGACTGGATTAATGGCGACACCTTCAAAGGATGCGCGCCCGATACCAGTAGTGTAGTAGTGTAGTGGTGGCATCCCGGTGGTGGCATGCCAGCGCCGTGCGGCTGGATCGGGCTAACGGACCATCCTCTCAGCCGCCCTTACGTACGTGCGTAGCATTACATTTAGCGTCCATTGGGTCGCCCCCAGTCGTTTTCCCATACTGGAGCTTTGTGTGTTGGTCTGGAGGCCAGAGGTCATCACGCCGAGTGGGTGGAAGCCGTAGGGCTCGAGGACGCAGGCCCAACCACATCTCCCCCCCCCGTGAGGACTCTGCAAAGACCACAAGCGGCAATGACCAGAGAAGTTCAGCATCAGCATAAGCAACAGGGAAGCAAAGGGGGGGGGGGGTAAACGCCCCGAACACGCGATGAGTCAGATCCAGATCCGTTACGCCGCCATGCATGTGCGGGAAGTGAAACATGTCAGTTTAGTTGCACAAAATACATTTACGAAGGCCGCGCACACGCGCAATGCATGGAGCCCATCTCGCCACGAGGCCGAGCTCGTTCCCTGCTACGTACAACTGCTGCTAAAGCCATGGCGCCCCAGCGTCCCCTCCTCCTCCTCCTTCCCTTCCTCCTTCTCTTCTCACCGCTCCACTCGTGCCATCACCGCCTCCGCACACCGGCGGCCCCGCCTCATCAGGGGCCACAGCGCCTTGTACTCCGCTGCACACAGCGCTGCCTGTCCTGCTGACGAGAGTGCTGGTGATGAAGCGGCGGCGGCAGCGATGGCGCTGCGGGCTTCAGCCCGTTGCAAGGCGCGAGCTGCGCCGCCAAAGTCCGCTAAAGCCTTCAGCACGTTAGCGAGCGGCACTGAGCGGCGACCAGAAGCTGCGCTCGCGGCTACGAAGGGCTGAGGCACGAGGCCAATGGCTCCGGTTCCCAGCTTGCCGCCGACACCCATGCCGATACCGCTGCTGCTGCCACCACCGACGGAAGCAGCGCCAGCACAGGGGGCGCGGACGGAGTTCTTGTCGGTGGCTTCTTCCAGTTCGCACCACGGCAGGCTGATTGAGAAACCCCCGCGAAGCAGCTTGGCCAGGCGGATGAGGTTGCAAGCGGCCTGTAGTGCGCCACCTGCGGAGTTGCACAGAAGGGAGGGATGGGCGTCAGAGCGCAGTTAGGAATGGCGTCGTAGCGGAAGACAGTTAACCCGGGTCGGAAGATTGGCGTTTCAGGCTGGGGACTTAGGGGTCTTCAGCGCAAGCCTTCATGCAGCGTTGTTAAGCGGTTTCCCAAACGAGAAGCCGCAATGTTAACACGCTGCGGCAATAAAATCGATAACCAGGAAGCCTCCTGGTTGATCATCGTGACAGTGCGGCATAGACAGTGTGGCATGGACAGTGAGGCATGAATCTAGCCACGCGCCACGCTGACCTTTCAGTAATGTACCATCTGGCTCGAAATAGGCGTCCGGCTCCGGCCGCGGTACCACCAAGGACGGCAGCGGCGGGGAGTTGGAGGACGTGTACGGCTCGGCAACATCGGTGGCGGCAGCGGCTGCCGCTGCGGCGGCGGACAGCAAGCGGTCAAGTGCCGGCAGCGCGAGCTCCGATGCAGTGCTCGGCTGCAGCCACTGTACCGCGGCATAGAAGACCGCATGTACGAAACACGACAAGATGGGCACAGAAGGGAACGAATGAGTGTCCATTATGGCATGACGTAAAACCTTATGAGGGCAACGCTGTAAATGTGTAGCCCTAAGAATGCCCCTCGATCGCCTAAAATGGTTTATGCATGGTTTATGTCTAAGAAGCTGCACGTGACACAGGGGCACCAGGCACCTGGCGACCAGGCGGCGCCCCGCGCACTCTTTTATACCGCAGGTGTGTGTTGCCCCGCCCGCCAGCGCGTCACCTACCCCGTGTGCTACACTGGACGACTGTTGGCCTTCCGAGGACCAAGATGATGGCAGCATGCTCGGCTCATTTAGCAGCTCCGAAGCCGGCTCGACAGCAGTCACTTCCCGCTCCTGCCGCTCCCCCGCCCGCTCCTCCTGCAGCTGCCACTCCTGTTCCCGTTTCTGTTGCTGTTCCTGCGGCTGTAGCTGCCACTCCTGCTGGTGCTGCTGCCCGTGTTCCGACTGCGGCTGCTGCTGCTGCGGCACCTCGGGTGCATAGACGTCCACATCCATGCCTCCGCACCACGCCTCGGGGCACTGCCTTGCATGGTACAGGTCCTGCTCCACTGTGCGGCAGGGCTCGGCGCACAGTTGCTCGTCCACGGCCGGCACCCATGCCGCCGCATCCGCCTGTAGCTGTTGCAGTGCTGCATGCGATGGGGCTAGTGCCCCGGGAGGCACTTGCTGCAAGCTGCTGTGGCCCAACGGTGACAGACGCAGGACTACATGAACGATCTGGCCCTTGGTTACACCGCCGGCAGCAGGGTTGCCAGCCGGCGGAATGGAAATGCCCCTGTATGTATGGGACCCCTTCGACAGCTCCATACCCACCATCTGGAACCCTACTAGCTGCTGCGCGGATGAAGGCACTGCGAGATCGCTGGAACTGGCTGTCAATGCCACTGGATGGCTGCCAGCCGCCCGGGTTGGTTGGTGCGACACCACCAGTGGCACTACCTTCTCACCGGGACTGCGAGGGGGTGTGGAGGGCGCTGAGGCATCCTCCAATGAGGGCGTCTCATGTGCGGGGTAGATTGTCTGTTCGCTACCAGTCAAGTGCATGCGCTGTGAGACCAGGGCGGTGGACAAGTGGGTCATTTCGACGCGAGGGGCTGAAGCTGGCGGCTGTTTCGTCGCGATAGACGACGGACTGGCGGGAAATGAAGCAGCCGATGCCGGTGCCGAGGTGCGGTTGACGGTGGGGCTGCTCGGAGCTGCGGTCACTGCTGCCGCGAATGACGACGAAGAGGAAGCGGCTGTTGTTGTCCTTGTTGTTGGCGGTGAAGACAATACAGAAGGCCCCGTGAGGATAGATGATGGCGGCGCGACGCGTGGCAGGGAGGCATCGGGGCAGTCAGGTGCAATGGAAGCACTCCTCTTGCGCTTGTGCTCCGTGTTGGGGCAGCAGCCAGTCACCACGACTGCACCAGTGACACTAGACGGGCCGCTACCGGGCACGCCGCTGACAACCGCAGGGCTGCAAATGGAGGGGCCCTTGCTGGTCACCACCCCGGTTGTAACGATCCCCGGGACGGTCGCAGCCCAAGCGCCGCCTCCAGCCCCAGTCGTGATGGTCTTCGCACTGGTACTCCACGGCATTGACGAGTTGCTGCCACCGCTAGTGTGTGCAGCGAATCCAGGCAGAGGGTAAATTTGGGCCCGGGTTTGTGCGTCACCGGAGATAGGTGGTGGCAAGGAGGCGGAAAATGACGGCATCCAGGTTCTGGTGGATATAGCTGGGGTGATGTCCGGCCGTCTGTAACTTGCCGCTTGCTGCTCACCAATCCGCGTCACGCCGAGCAGGTTTTGCAGCTGTTGCTGCCGCTGCAGGTTCTGCTGCCGGTGCTGTTGCTCTTCATAAACTTGGGGGCTACGCTCCGTTTGAGATCGAAGGCGTGCCAGCGCTGTGGCGGCATCCTGCTCCTGTCCTCCCGGTGGGCCAGGTGCTGAAACTGTGGTGCTGTACGAGAACTTGGAATACGTCCCCATTTCGCCACTGCTGTCTGGCTCTCGCTTTATCATGTGCTGCGGTGCCGTACTGGGTTGGCAGCTGTCGTTCGGAACAGCTGCCGTCTCGCAGGCCTGAAGCGCCGCGGGTGTGCCCAAGCGACGGCGTTTCTCCCGCACCTCACGTCGAGCTCGAGCTGTGTTGCGAGCAGGGTGGTCGCCGTACGCAACGCTAGACATCATCTGTAGCCCCGAGCACGATAGGGAGGGAGGATGGGCTGAGCAAATTCGATTTGCGGTCAGTGGAAAAGCGGATTGGCGGCACGAAACGCCCTCCTTAGGTAGTTGTGCGCACCAAGACCACCTGTCCTTATCACCATTCTGCATCCGCTGAAGCTTATGCAGGGCCGCAAAGCAAGGCATAAACTGCTTTATATCGAGAGCTGAATCGAGAGCTGAGTCGAGTCGCTAATAATTATCTTCGTATCGGCAAGAGGCCCAGTCTAGAGTAGGCAATTCGACAAATAGCACCGCGCCCAGCCAGCCCCTTAGGCTTGTATGCTCGCCATCCCGAAGGAAAGCCATGATAAAAAATACGCAGGCGTATTTTTCAATTCTACACGTTTGCGGAGGCTTGATGTTACATAGAAAGCCCCCAGTGATAGCGCGCGGCGTGTGCCAATGTTGCATGGGCCCGTTGATGATACCGTGGGCAGGAGTGATGCTGGGAACAGGACTCCACACCGCGTTACTTGTCACAAAACTCAGCAAACTAAGGATCGTGACGGTTCTCACCTCGCTTGAGCTCAGCGGCCAGAGGACAGTTGAAGTCTCTGCAGGCTTGCTCGTTTCTGTAGCATTAAACCGCAAACAAGGAGCCTGACTTCATTGCTGAAGTAGTAAGAACGTTTTTCAGCAGGGGTTCGACAAGCAAGGTAGATTATGCAACACCCACATTTATTATACATGTGCTTCAAAACAGGTGTGCACATATGGATAGAAATTTCGCTGGTTGCCTGTTGTGACTGCAATATGGAATAGTTGAACCCGAAACGGCGCATGGAGTGTCCATCCGGGATCGCTCTGACTGCACAGCGAAGGGCTTTATTTCGATGTATGACGGGATTGACTTGTGCAGCACATGGCACTGTTCATCATCCCTTTAGAAACATGCCGTTCTCGCGGAACCGACTCCCGCGCAACCGCATGCCGAGAACGTCGTGCGGTATAACGACGGCGTGAGAACATCTCTCTTCCATAAAAATAAAATATCGCTGAATATATTATACATTACAAAGCAACGTTGCTCCACCGGCTTCTCAGGCTGCGAACATTTGGATATCAATAATGCTTTTTAACGAAACAATATACTCTTTCCAAACCATGCTCGTAAAGCATAACCGATACATGTATTATAGAAAATAATGAGCCATACTAAAGAAAGCAACCAGTAGCAGCTTCCCAAACTACCCTAGCTTAACCAATTTCTGGGCACTTTGTTTTACAAAGAAAAGCAACACCATGAAGCTCAGAGAAATGGGTATTATTAACTGCGTTTGCCCCTTCCTAGGAAGGACAACAGCCCCAATCGGATTCAAGCGCCATCTTAAAATCTTCCCCATTCCCACAGTTTAACTCACTTTGGAATCTATGATGAAGCGGCCGATTGATCGAAAAGTTGAGGTTGTGTCCCAGCTCAAATGGTGTACGCCCAACAGCCACACCGTAGCTGAAAAATGGTGGTACTGATTGAGGAGCCATTGATAAATAACGTTTGTTAGCTCCTGTTTATAAGCTCCTGGATGAGCGGTGAGGCCACTGCACAGCAGATGAAACACAAAAGAAGTTTCATAGAGACGTTGCTCGGGCCGTCCTTGAAAATTACGTGCTTCACTGGCTACGCCACCATTCCTAAGTAGTTACCTAAAGATAATATATATGATGTAGCTGCAACGGTCCAAATGTCCGTGTTGGTAGCTGCTTCCTCTCTTATCATGCCATTGGTGCCGCCGGTCAGAGATGGATGATTGGGAGGGAGGTAAATATGCTCTATTATCCTAAGTAAGGCTTGATAATATCAGTTACGCGTAATACATGTCATGCGTTGGACAAAAGCCTTGCAACTGCAACTGATATGCCTTTCGTAAATTGTGAATATCAACTACTACGTAAACATTATGATAAAGGAGTAACGTTGGAAGCAGTAGATGTTGAACTATTGTGCTGTTATCCAGTATCACATGACACCGGTAGCTTGCAGCTTCGGATGTACTAGCTAAACCTGTAGCTGCGCGGCACTTGCCACGCGTGGGTGCGAAAATTTAGAGCCTCTTTACAGTTCCTCTCATATTAATCTTGAAATGCACTTCACGATATATTCGTTACGGCGATTGTTGTAGGCCATCAGTTCTCGCATACACAGTTCAGCTTCCTGGGCGGTGCGGGTATCTCGTACACGACGCATGCATGTCATCATATCGTGGTAGCAGACTCCTTTATCTCGTTGCCTCAGATGCTTTTCCCTGCGCATTCTTTGCGCCTCGCTTGGCGATTGACACTTCCATTGCTTCGCCTCAGATGTTGCGCAACGGTCTCAGGGTGTGGGTGTGGGTGTGTAGCAGTCACTTAAGATGCCGGACTAGCGCCCCCGGCGGTTGTCCCGAAGCCAAGAAAGCTTTTTTACAAATACAGCATCCCTTGGTGGCGCAGCTAATACCCCTTGATAAACTGCACAGCGTGTGTGACTCTTTCTGCAGGGTGGTGTCTGCTAGCGTTCTACGTATCACCTGACCTTGAAACGGCGACCAGTAGTACGCTGACAGGACGCATCCAAGCATTACGATAGCATAGTCCTTAGGCGGGGGCCATCAGATTATGAAGGCTTGTGTTCTTAATCCATATGGCTACATCCGCACGAAGCAGTGTATGTGCAACGTGCAACTCGCCGGGGGGTTTGCATACACCGTCTCGGCGGCGTCAACACCCAGCATGGCTAGGTTGCTTGTACGGGTATACCACGTGGCACTGCGTGTATCACCACCGGCATCTCGCGCGGGGGCCGGCAATTGATAAGGCTTATGATGATCTGATAGGCAAGCCCTTAGCTTCTACTACGTACTTCCTGCAGGGTGGTGAATACAACCCCGACATACAGGCACGTACGCATGTAGACACACGTACAGGCACACACATACAGACACACACATAGAGACAGACACATACAGACAACACATACAGACAAACACATACAGATACATATTGCCCTTGGGTTTTCGGCTTGTATGGTAGTTTTATGGGTATGGGGTGACGCAAACCCAACCATGTAACACACACGCACATATACAGACACGCCAGGCCCGGTCAGATACTTGTAACCTTCACACAAACAACACACTTCCCACGCTTTGAGCATATGAAGGACGCTGTGAAGTGGGAACCTTAGCGTCTGGAGGAGATGTTGGAACGTATGTGGTCCCACCGCAACTCTATCATTCCCTTTGATCGTTAGTCTCCTTTATCACTTGCTTTGTCTGAAGTGCGAGGTAGGATGGTGCTTATAGGCGATCTGACAGCCCTTGAGACCTCGGCTCATATTGCGCGGTTTGCTGGTACGGGGTACGCACCCCCACGACCATGTAACACACACAAACACAGACACAGACATACACACAGACGCACACACAGTCATACAAAAAGGGGAAAACGCGGGTTGCACGCCCTCAGTCCAGGAGGGCAGGAGGGGATAGAGGCCCCTCACGCCCCTCTTCCCCCACAAGGGAGGGAAGTGCTTCGGCGGTCGTTTCCGTTGGGGTACGTTTAGGTGTCCCTGGCCAATGTCAGGCCCGGATCGATATGTAAAAAATACACACAGGCAATGCACACAGGACAATAACAGACGGTGGCTGGTCAGAAGCATGGAAAGGGCGCGCGTGGCTGTGTAGTTGCAACCGAAACATGGCTGTTCATTGCCAACGACACCTCGTAAGCAATGTATACATGCCGGCCCGAAACAACAACAACAACAACAATAATAATAATAATAATAATAATAATAATAATAGTAATAATAATAATAGTAATAATAGTAGTAGTAGTAATAATAATAATAATAATAATAATAATAATAATAATAATAATAATACCCACGCTTACGCAGCAATTCAGATCCGGCGCTGCTATTACACCCGTGTATCCGAGCAGCTCGCAGCTCGCAGCAGCTAATGCATGACCGCGTGCACTCCGTCTTCGTAACTGTCTTCTATGCATAGTAACAAGAAGTAACGGAAGTTGAAGTTTACGCAAGCCGGGTTGTGCACTGACGATCGTGGTGGAAATGAAGCAAAACCCCTCCGCATGCTCATCTCTTATCTTTGACACATGAAGTGGGCCCATGGCTACTACATACACTAAGCTTTATGCCAACCAGATGTAGCAACCTACTGCATGTCCGTCCGTATGTGTATACCTAAAAGATTCTTGCAACATGGTCTACTACTGGAGGTAAAGGGTGAAGCCCCCGCCTGCTGCTGGTTGCTGTTGTTCAGATACGCACGGTATAAGTAAGCGAGGCCCATGAGCAATCCCATGAGCAAACCCATGATCAATCCGATTAATGGGCTCAGTGATATTGGCAGCGTGGCCATCGGATTAGATTGATCGCCCAGTTGTGCCATGATAAGCTGAACCCCTTAAAAACGATTTCGCGGATGGTCATGGGTTAATGTACAGGACCGTACATGACGCTGCATAATAAATACATCCTGCACACACCGAATTGAACCCGTCGTCGCAGCTACCTGAATTACAAGTGGAAGATTCCTAACGAATGGTGTGAATAGCTGTGGATAAAATCTCTCGGTAGCTGCAGAGTCAGTCAGTTTTATTTGCACCTTCCCAGAAGCCGCACCTCGGCTTTACTCCAGTCATGACGCATGGCCTCTGCAGTTTCTGTACTTTTGGCGGCCTTGCCAATATTAGATTCATATTTTCCATGTGAAAAAAAGATATATAAGCAGAGGGATGAAGAATGGCCTGGCACTGTTGCGCGCTGCACGTCCGTGGGGGGTCGCCCGAAGTCGAAAAAAATCGTTTAGTCGTGACACCGGCGCTGGTTTCGGCGTTTCATCTTCTCTTTAAGCATTGGTACTAATACTGATCCGCAGCTGCGCGGGCGGCTCTATTCTTTTATGTTTCTACACACGGAAATTTTCTGGCTCCTCAAACAGCAACAATCCGATCTACATATGTAACGCCCGACTGAAATGCCGAATGAAGCAAGTCGGGGCTCATTTTCTGTCCCAGGGATTTTGCTCAACTGTCACCAGGAGTTATAAAAGTCCTGAGTTTATTATCTACCTGAAGCCCGAGCAAGTGTAGGATGCTCCGAAGCGGCGCAGGAAAAGGGGGCGCTGCCGCCACGCGCCGCGGCGGGTCTGTTCGTTTACAACAATGGCGGTCGACTTCGCTTAAAAGCACTTCAAGCTGCTATATATGGGTTGCACAAGCAAGCTGTCACAATGTGTAATAAGAATTATGCATGAGAAGACTTCCAATATACCAATGTGGAAATAACATTCAATCTCCTACGGTTTTATTTCAGCTCACTCCGCCGGTGCCAACGCTGGTGGCAGCGGCTGGGTATGGAGCCGCACAGAAGTATCTGCCGGGAATTTGTTTGTTACAAATTACTCGCAGTAGCAAGCGTGGCAGATGAATGGTGTAGCTGGCTCCCGGCTAATCGGGCCATCGAAACAGCCGATTACGAAAAAGACCAGGTAGACCACACAGGCAAGTTTACCAATGCCAGCGTGATAACTTTGTATTATAAGCAATTCTATATGATATGGCATCTAGGGTCCAAGTTTGAACATCAAACTTGAAACAAAGGTCTGGGCGGGACAGATGCGTACGCAGCGACTTTGCCACTCTTTCCCGCGCCGTCAGTCACCGTTCCTACTTCGCCCAGTCTCGGCACCTCTAGAATGTGGATTTGACTCGATAGCAGTCCAGCGAGCGAAGGGTAGGCGTTACATTAGTGTGCCTTATGAAATAATGTAATCGTTCTTTCCGGTCCGCAGAAAGATATGTTAGGTACGCAGCCAGGTAGCTAGGCAAGCAGACGGACATCATCGACCCCAGGGAACCCCCCCAGGTCACTGCGCCACTTAGAGGTAACCATCAAAGCTGCACCTCGTTGATGTCTCACGTGAACTTCGGGCGTGAAGATTTCGTGCTGATAGTGTATGGCTGATAGTGTATGGCTTCCCGCCGTCTGCCGCATGCATTACCTGCGACCCAAAGAATAATAGACATTATTTTCAAATCCAAGGCAGCGTTGAAATGGAGATGAGGAAACAACATAGCAACCGTCCCAATTCGCTGCATGTCGACGAGCGACATGCTGCAGCCCGCACAAGGACACACGCACGCGACGGTTTAAGAATCTTCGCTCGACTGATCCTGACTTCTTGCAACAGCCGTATGTTAATGGCCACTCTACGTTTTTTCATCTGCGTGAAAAGAAGTTTCCAAATCACGACGCTGTGTTGCATGGTTACGCGTGCCTGAAGTATTGGGAGTCAAGGGATGTGTAGGGATGCATGAACAACTATAAACACGGGCCTCCTTAGTTTACTACCTCACAACGATATCTTTAAGCTTGATATTCTCGGTGGATTATTGCGCCACTGCGTTGTCCGTCTCGTTTTTGCCGCGCTACAGGCGATCTGTCTGGCCACTTCGCGTGGGACGGCAAGGACTGGATCCTAAGTACTTGTTACAGGATTTAGATAGATTACGTACAATTAAACGCGTTGATTTGATGACAAAACGGTAAATTGCGCCTGCGTTTGGAGGGTGGTTCAGGTGACCAAACGGCGGGCAGCCAGTGGCGGCTGCGGTCCATAGTCACGCAACGTCGTCAAGCAAGCCGAAAACCAGTTGCAAGCTCACGACAGAACCCTGGACATGCGTTAGCATTACAATCCTTGCGATGTTTAGGAATTTTGCTATGATAAAGATCCTTTTCCTCAGGGATTTAGCAAAATTACCTCCAGCTCTGTACGTGCATAGCATGTGTTTGGCCGATATTCGGGTGGCCCTGAAGCTGCCGCGAGCTTGATCCAGTTGCATGGTGCATAATATATAGCGGCGGGCGCTTGCCATAAGGTGGCTTGCTACGGACTGCCTCAAGGTGAGCCCGCAACAGGGTGTCCACAGGCCAGAAGCAAGGGTAATGCACCCAGCATGGTGCTTAAAGCGTGCGCATGCAGCACCGCGCAAAGTTACAAGTCGATTAGCCAATTCCGGCAGCTGGGCATGCGTCCAAGGCATGCGTGAGGTCATGCAGTAGTGTCGAGCTTGCACCTCCGTATAGTGTTGAGACTATTCGCATCAACTTCGTCAGCTTCGAGGAACGTGACAGAAGCTGAGACGTTTTTTGGCCCAACTTCGTTCTTCACGATCAACGATGTTGGCGATCTGTCGACATTGCGCACACGGTCGCCTGGACAACTGGGCGATGCTTCAGAACTGGACGATGTCGCAGGGCCATGCACGCCGCCGTCAATCGCCGCAATGACAAGAGCGGAAACCGACACCGCGCTCTAGCTGCATAATGCTCGACGCCACTTATCTGGCACGCATACATGTGTGTTGTGGTCGTAGCCTGCCTTAGCAAGGAATTAAAGTATTTACTTTTCCCAGTCATTTAGACGCCAGTTTCCTGAATAGGTCTTAAAGCAATAACCGCGTCAATCTTTAAAACGCGCTCCGTCTGCCGCTCCCCTTCTACTGTCGTCGCCCTTCGAGGCAAAATCATCTGGCCTGATTAGGCGATATGTCTGGGTACCCATAATTGTCGCCTGCTGTGTAGATAGCACTGGTTGGAAGCAAGGCAGTCGCCGCAAGTTTAAAATAATGTACAACCACCACCCCTTGGAGATCAGCAAGGGAGATTGGCAAGTGGGTTAAAAGACCATAAAAACATAAATCTTTAAGCTAAACTCAGTGCGTGTGTGGCATGGTGCGTGTGTGGCATGGTGCGTGTGTGGCATGGTGCGCGGTGCGCGGTGTTTTGAAGTAGCCCGTGCAAGAAGCACGTGCTGCACTTGGCATGCCCTGAAAGTAATCCTTCGGCGTATGCGTCTGCGGCCGCGCAACCATGGGTGATCTAACACGCGTCCCAGGCGGAGGGTAACGAAGCCGTAAGAACCCAGCAGCCCATCGGTGCGTGGGACAGGGTCGCTTTGGCGGTGCGACCAAGCTCGATACTGGTGGCGGCCAAGACATCGCATACAGAGCCTCTCGAACTTCTGGGTGAGCTGTATGTATCGCTGTTCAAGGTGTGGATTCTCGTCTTAAGGGAGCCAGCACGTCTGGCGACGTGGATGTTGGAGCATATGTGGGCTTTCGGCAACTCAATTATCCCTTGACCCGGCGGGGGTCCGGCGCTTTGCTGATTTTAACATTCGGCGCTAGCCTGGGCTGATAGTGCAGTGTTTCCTTCTTTTAGGTGTTTAGGTATTGCCCTTGGGCCTTCGGCTCGTATGGTGTAGTTCTACAGGTATGAGGTCACGCACCTCCAACCACTACTATTAAGCCCGATACTGCAGTTGCGTTGACGGTGGGAGCTACATTTGTCTCAAAGCTGATTCGTATGGAAGTGTATGGGCTGAGATGTAATGGTCGAGTGCAAGCTATTACCACATGGAGGCTCGGGATCGGGTCGGGCTCAGCGAGTTTAAGGTTGCTGTTCATCAATTTATAAAAGGAAGCTAAAAAAATTCGGCTGAAATCGGACTTGGAGGCACTCTTTAACCTTCAAAGATCTCAGCAACGCTGTGTTTGTGATGCCAGGGACAAAGAGAATGCGATTGTTACAGTGGACCCCGAACGGGTCGAGTGCAGCGCCCTCTAGGAACGCCTCCCGCACAACACTGTGGTCCTATTTCAAAAAGAACTCGGTCAGGCCGTACTAACTTCACGGGACACAAGACCTCAGTTACGTTAGTACGCTCATACAGAAGGCATGAGGCTCCGACGTGAGCCCTCAGACCCCATCATTGTACATCGGTAAACGGCAAACAACCTTGCCTGCGTCGTTGACATATAAGAAAGGGTAGTTGTGAGGCACGGAGAGCATACGACCATATGGTTACGTACACGAGCTGTACAGCTCTTTCACTTGTCACGAAATGTGTGTGTGGTTGTTACAGTGGGCTCCAGACTCCCGAAGAGTAGAGCCATCGGGCCAGCTGGCCGTGCACTGCAGTAGAGACTAATATACCAAAAGATTATCATCTCAGATAATTAACCTCTCATCGGTAACCGCTCTCGCGAACAAATCAATTTGCCAGATATAATCCTCAAAAAGGGGTGATGTGCGCCAACGGATTCCCAACCTTTTCGTGGAATTCCTAAAGCTGCGAAACCCTGAATGCGGCCCCAAAAATCAACAATAACTCGACAAATTGCTTCTTCCGTAAGGGAAGGACCAGGTAACAGTGCCGGGTTGGTTTTCATGTTTGCAGCCATATAACGTCTCCCATGCTCCATGGCTGACACCGCAGCAAGAGCCACAACATCCCAAACACATTGTTGCACTGATTGTGGGGCTTGGATAAGCCAAAGTTGCTCCCTTGAGACTGGCAATCCTATTGAAAGAGTAAGTTGGTCTGCTATTGCCTGTGCCACCGGACAGGCCCAGAAATGATGATAGCGAGGGGATACACCTCCCACTGAACCTATTGGATAACCTCCACAACCACATATCGTTGGGCGCGACATCCTAAGATGGGA
>NW_003307548.1:718777-723004 GCF_000143455.1 Volvox carteri f. nagariensis | reverse complement strand
ATAGGGGGCACCATCGCTTCCCTAGATTCTACACTCAGCGGCAACAAAAGACTAGCCGCCTGTCTCCAATTCGCTGGAATATCATCTAGAAGAGCGGCAATAGCATCCATACATTCCTGCCATTTACGATAGGTGCACAGGGATTTAGCTAGTGGGGTTTGCGGTTGGAGGTATTTATCCACTATTTGATGCCAAGCCTTGCGTATTGCTAGGCCTGCTTGGTCCGTTGCATTCATAACTCCATCCAAGGCCTCTCGCGCGCAAAGAACATCTCCTACGAAATGTAAGACGGAAGTTCCGCTCTCGCCGTCTCTCCTTGGGCGGAAAACTACCTAATCAGCGTGAATCCCTGGCGAATGATAGCACAGCAATAACCTTCACTGTCGCACCCTACGATTCTGCATGCCAGGAAGTTGTAACCGCTTGATCGAAGGGTTCATCGCAGATTCCTCGCCTATCGCATTGAAACCAACCCAAAAATGTGGCCAAGTCAACTTGTAGATGAATAGTTTTTCAAGAGTCCATTTGGATTTCGCGGGCGGACTTGCTGCACCTCCTACCTCAACTGCGTAATAAATTATGGGTTGTTAAAAGCAAAATCTACTTAAGTATCCAGCATTTGTTCGGATTAGAATTGCATGGCTCAACAAAGCCAAAGCTGTTGTCGCAGCGCGTCCTTCACCAAACGCGTTTGCGCCGAGTGCCAGAGAAAGCATCCTTAAGAACTGACATACCACTTAATGGACCGTAATTTTTGCAGGAGTGTATCGGTATGGCGCTTGAGTAATGTTGGCCATGTGCAGCTCTAGGCAGTTCGCGTGCTGCAATGCCACTGTCCCGCTACGGTTTGCCATACACCGGGGCTAGCTCATGTACGGCCATAGAGATGATGATGTGGGTATTACCGCGTGTGATACCTGCAGACGAACTACTGAAATGTGTATCAGCTCTAGCACGTTGTCACGAGGCTGTCGCCCATTTTCCAGCTTCAAATCAGGAAGCAGCAGCAGCTAGGTGCATCGTTTTTCATGTCGTTTCATGTCGTTTTTCATTTGCAGCCTCCACTCGCCAGCGCATATTGATAGGCCAAGCAGCAAGGCCCCCCCTCTCTCTCTCTCTCTCACACACACACACACACACACACAGACACACAGACACACAGACACACACACACACACACAGACACACACAGACACACACAGACACACACAGACACACACACAGACACACACACAGACACACACACACAGACACACACACACAGACACACACACACAGACACACACACACAGACACACACACACAGACACACACACACAGACACACACACACACACAGACACACACACACAGACACACACACACACACAGACACACACACACATTCAACACGTGCACGCGCAGATCCACCTTCCACCTGGCCAACTGAGAATCAAACGATGACCACGTGGCTTACACAGCATTTGTAGGTTGTCTCTTGCAGCGTGCTCACGGGGTACGGTCATGAAGCGCTATTAGGAGGCCCAGCTCCGCGGCTATGGTGGAGTGAGAGCTCACCATCGTAATAATTTTCGCGGGTTACAAAACGACCGTTTACCATTAAGACAGTAGGGCTATACACGTACGCACCTTGCCTGCGTGAACCTTACGGCTAGGCACGGCTAGGTTATACCAGGTAGCATAGTGCAGGTAGGGTCGTGAGTGGCGGTTCGAGCGGCGCCCGTCTAAACAGGGCCAAAAAATATACGTAGTTTACTAGAGAGCTTTACCACCTCTGCGAGGCCACGCCAGGTAACCCCAAGGTTACCCGAAGTAGACGTGGGGCACCCACACAGTGGTGGTGATAACATTAGTTGTTACTTAGGCACATGGACACGCGCTGTAGAGGCTTTGCTTGCCCGTTGCTGATGCCCAGGTCCGTCCGCCTCCACATCTTAGCACGGGCACCGCCGGGCAATAAAGGCTATCCCTTTTATATAAGATTAAACGTCACCGGACGCAAGCCAGGCTGAGGCGAGTGCACGCAATCGGTTGGTTACAGTGAGCGTGCTATAGATCTAGATGTGGTGTTGCCTTGTTAAACACCGAACAAAACCTCAGCAACTAAGTCCTCCTCCATACTGTCCCCCTCCCCTGACTCCCTGTCCATGCCAAAGCCGAGCACCAGCCAGGCCGTTCGGGATGCAAGTAGATTCAGCAGCTCTCCCCGACCCTTAAAAGAGCTTGCAGCAAATGCGCTATCAGTCCAGGCTGAGCCTAAGGCATGTGCAGGCGGGGGATCCGCGGGGCGCCACCGCACCCCAATCTGTAACAATCAGTGCTCGGTCCTGCCATGCACACCCCCATATCCTGGCCAAATTCAGATCACCCCTGATCCCACAATTGCACGTTCCTCTGGATTATCGGCGGTAATGTGCACATCGCGTCCTCGGCAGCTCCGTTATGCGTCGCACCCTACCATGCGGTTCAAGCGCCTCCATCCCTTACCGAAGGCCCGGCCTCTCAGCAAAAGAACTTTTCATCCTGAAAAAGGAACCTACCACCTGCTCAGTGTTTTTTTTGGTAATATATTACTTTTTCTGGGAATAAATGGGGGTCTGAGCCTGGAAGAAATGGAATCGTTGGTCAGTTGGCAGTACTGGTTCATTACTTCGGCCATAAGTCGCCCCAAATGCCTTCTGCACATATAAAGCTGAACATTTGGAGCTTATACACTATTTTGCCTTCGTGTGCTCACGACGTTTATGGACAGTCAAAGTGGCTCCGCGCCCTGCTCACAGAGACACTGGCGCAAATGCAGTTAGGTGCACAGAACGATGGTGGTACGGCATGTGTGTTTCCAGACGTCAGGTGTTGTTTACAGCACACCGTACGGCCTTGGAGGGGGGGGTCTGCGCCCCCCCCAGCGACTATACAAATAGGAGTAGTAACCGCAAGAAACACCCAGTTTATTACTCTAGGGTACTAGGCCCAAAACGAAAAAAAAACACTGCACCTGCTTCCCTGCTGGCCCAACTAACTAACACAGCAAAGGGGTCGAGGCGATCAAGGATCAAGAATATCGCGTGCCGTGTGGTGCCGACCAAAGCAGGTTGACCCCCTGCCCCAAACCCGCCAGCCAGGAACCCGTATTTCACCCACGTCTAACCAATGACATGGGACACGTCAGTAATACGGCCTCAGGAACGGAACGGAACCACCTGGCGCCACCAGGAGGGTCACGTAGCCGGGTACGTTAAGCCCGGCCGAGGGAGACACGTGCATCACAGAGAATATGTACGTAATACGTAACTGTAACTGTACGGCGCAGCATACTAGGAAGCGCTGCATTAAGGATTGCAAAATTGAATGGATGCCATAAACCTTGTTTCGGGTCTCTGCTTTGGCTGGGTAGGTATCTTCCCCCTCCAAGACCTAATGTGTTTCATCTGAACGGTGTTACGGACGAATTATCGGCACACCCTACCGCATGTTATTGGCCCGATAATGGGAACGCCTGGTAACCGGCCTCGATTACCAGGCTATAAGGTTACTGGGCTGTTAACGGGCTAGGGTCGTTAATCGGCCAGTTACCCGTAATCAGGCTCCATTACCAGGGTGGTTTACCAGGGTCGTTTATCGGGCGGCCAGTTACAAGTTACCCGGTAATCAGGCAGCATTATCGGGTGTTTACCAGGTCCTTTATCAGGCGGCCAGTTACAAGAATGTCCCCGGTAATGGGGCAATAACATAGATATTATCAGGACGTTAACCGACCAAACTCTTACGCATTAAACAGCGATTACCAGCTTCATAGCGGGTTCATATTATCCTACACAAAGCATTGCCCAATGGCCTACTACAACCTGCTCACATCTCTCAATCGGTACCACGAGGACTATAGGCCCTTCTTTAGTCAACATTAAGAATCACTTGAAACTGCAGGCTGTCGTGTCATACGACTGTAGCACCGAACAAAACACGTGTTTTGTTCGCACGTGCACGTGCGTACGGCAGACTATAAAAGACGATTATAAAAGACGGTAAAATGAACATGACGCTAAAATGTCGTGACAAGGCGCCCTCCAGGTTCCTGATCACTGCCCGCGGTCTGCTACCTCCGCTGCTTCTTCAGTCCCCCCTTCCGAATCTCTGCCATGGCCTTCTTGCCCTTCTCCTGCTGCACCTTAGCCCCGCGGGTCTGTACAGCTCGGCCTTTACCGACACCAAACGCTTCCTTCCTCTCTGC
>NW_003307548.1:609182-711497 GCF_000143455.1 Volvox carteri f. nagariensis | reverse complement strand
CGGCTTTCTTAAAAGGCGACCTAGCAGAGGAGCTGTGGAGGCGACAGCCACCAGGTTACAGCAACGGTGACCCGACGCAGGCGTGCCAGCTGTTAAAGTCCGTCTACGGCCTCAAGCAAAGCCCCATGCTGCTGGTACGAGAAACTGGCGGCGGAGTTGGGCAAGCTAGGCTATGAGCCGTCTATGTCCGACCCCGCACTATTCGTCAAGCGCGGGTCCGACGGCTCAATCTATGTGCTCGTGCACGTTGACGACATGCTGGTGGCGGCACACAACCTGCAATTGGTCGCGGCCGCCAAGGCGGCCATAGCTGGTTGCTTCGCAGTACGAGACCTTGGAGAGGCGCGCTACTACCTCGGCATGGACATCATCCAGGACCGCCGCAAACGCAGCATCATGCTTACGCAGCACAGTGCTGGGCATCACTTAGATCGCCAGAGGAGGAGTGCTGAGGGCTTTGAGGATCGGCCTCAGTTAATTCCTTTTTTCCAAACGCCAAAATGGCCTGTTTATTACTTTTAAGGAATATATTACTTTAAAAAAAGACACTGAGCTGAGTACCGGCCATAGAGGGCTGTCCTTGCTGCTGTGAATTAATGCGAAAAACGATAGTCTTCAAACCGGTAACCAGCCCCGGTTACTGCCCAGTAACGATCAACCTGGTAACCCAATCGTAACCACCCCCATTAACGACCCCCGGTAACCATCCACCTGGTAACCGGTCTCCGCGTACCCCATTAACGGCCACAATTGCCCGATAACCGGGCAAGTCTATGTGGTAGGGACAGCTATTGCGGAATCATATGCATGTGGCTATGTGCGTAGAAGCGGCGCCGCGGGACCCCGCCGAGAAACAAAAAGAAAAGAGGTTCGAGCGCTCAAGTCGCAGAAACCAACGAAACCAAGAGGGCGGCCCCAATCCCCCAACCCCAATTTTTCTCTCATTCTCATGCAGATGCGCACTAGCTAGCCATCGAGACATCCACACGCAATGGAGCATGGCTTCCAGCACGTGAATGCATGGCACAAATAATAATGACGAAAATTGCTTTAGTTAAGAGCAATGAAAAAATGGACTCATTCTCCCGGTATATCTGCAGCCAGCGCCTGTGGGTTTGGCTCTCCGCAGCACCATGCGCATCATCACTCATTCCACCAAATCATATGCACCCATTGCGACTCGGCACTTGCTCTCCTGATAAAGAAACTAACCTAAGGCCAAGCTTTTCAATGCGGTCAGTCCGCTGCCCAGATCGTTATGCATTATTCCCGGCCTCTTGAGGTGTGCACAGCCGCCACTGCACGACCCCATCTACGGTTTGGCTTGTCCACATTAGAATCCGCTAAATTCCAAGAATACTACAGCCCAACACGAATTTACGCATTCCAGACCTCCTCATTAACAGTTGACGGAGTGCTGGCGGCGGGCGATGGGCGGCGTTTCCGTCTGTTATCCATTCTTAATTGCTGCTACTGCTAGTGCTGCTACTACCGCAGCATGCTCACACTTCGAAGCGGCCTCAGACGTAGTCCAGATCGGGGGTCTCGGTCAAAACCCTGGAAAGTGAAGCAAAGGGTGCGCAATTTACGAACCTATAAACCCGGTTCCCGCACAGCATTCCAAACCGGTGCTTGTACTTCAGCGAGCCGCAGCCCTTTCTTTTTTCCCGACATGGAAGGATAAACAGTAGTAGAGCTCAATGCGAGCCGGCATGGATACGCGGCTTCAGGGCTGCTTATTCCTGAATCGACCCCGCTTCCCCAAGGAGCGGTTTCACGCTCACTCACCTTTCCACTTCCTCCATCAGCGCCTCAGCGCATGTGTAGCCCTTCCGCATGAGCGGAACCAGTGCCGACAAGCCCTCCGCCGCATCTGGGCCCGCCGCCTGCACCCGCTGTAATGCCCTGGCTGCGCCGGCGTAAGCCACCAGCGCCTTCAGGACCGTCGCCAAAGCCACCCCACGACGGCGGGAGCTGGACGCCGTCGCCACGCTGTCGCTGCCGGTGCTGCTGGCACCGCCAGGCACACCCCATGCGGCGGCTGAAGCAGTACATTGGTCCTGCCTGGCCGCACCTTCTCCCCAGGGCGGCAAGATGGCCAGGTTTCTCCCCTGTTGCGCCAGGCGAATGATGGTGCAAGCGGTTTGCAGCACTGCACCTGCAGGCAGCAGCCAAACACAACAGAGTGAGGGGTCAGATACCTCCGCCGCGATCTGCCAGGGCGGGACATGGGGCCGGCGCCCCGCGGCATCCTGTGGACCCTCCCCGGGCCCTCTGTCAGGTGGCATGTATCAACGATCTCTGTCAGATGGGCTCTGTCAGGTGGCATGTATCAACGATTGATGAGCCGCAGCAGACTCTCTAAAGCTGTCGCGCCCCGAGCGCCCTGCCATCAACATCATGCCCACTACATCACTCACCGTTAAGCAGGCGTCCATCCACCTCGAAGAAAGCCTCAGGTTCCACACGAAGAGCCGGCAGCCTGGGACCTGCAGTCCGGCTAGCACTATCTGTTGAGCAAGAGCAGCCGCCTTGCACGGGTGTTTCAGCTATGGTTGCTGCTCCGGCATTGGGCCCGTGCGTCATAGACTGCGTGCAGGCCTCGGCAGCCGCTGCAGCGGCTTCGGCCGCCACGAGCACTTGGTCCAGCCTTGCCAATGCTGGAGCCAGCGGCTGAGCCAGTGGGTATGCCGCGCCGCTGCACATGGCGCCGGGTCCTCGGTGCAGATTGCTTGACGCCGCCGTTTGCAGCGAGGGTGGTTGCTGCGATGTACGGATTGGAAGCAATGCAGGCACGTTTTGGGACGCAGCGTCAGGTGCTGCCCTAGGTTTAATCGCTCGGAGCGGAGGCTGGGATCCTGAGGAGGGATCTGCTGGGGCGCCGACACCTGCACCTGCACCTGCACGAGGAGCTGCACTGCCAGCTTCACCCGGCTTGATGGGCTGTACGAGACCCTGGTGCTGCCCTTGAGGACGAGACAGGGGGGGAGGTTGAGACTGGTTCTGCCGAGCGAGAGGCCATAGACGCAGCATAAGGCGCACTCCCAGACCCTCAGCAGCTGGGCCTTGTGGGGCTGCTACTGATGATGATGGCGCGGGTTCGTCCCGTCTCTGCCTTGTGCGCCCTTGCATTGGATATGGAGGTTCGATGGCGCTGGACAGCGGTGGGGGCGCCAGCAAAGCCTGCGGTGGTGCTGGCAAGGAAGAAGTCGAGCGCTGCTGTTGCTGCTGCTGCTGACCTTGACTGTGGCTCATGACAGCGGGGCACGTGACGGCGGTGGCCATGACCACGTCCACTGCAACGGCCTGACGGTCAACACTGCTGCTGTGGCTGTTGTACGTGCCAGCATCCAGCAACAAGGGCACTGCCGCCGCTACCGTTGCCTGAGGCGCGGCCCTTTTGCGTGACGAAGAGGCGCTATTGGCGCAGTTTTTGCTGCAAGATGCGAAGCAATCACCCATGGTCCCCCCACCTGTGTTATCCAAAGCGCTGGGTTCAATGCCGGGGGGAAAGTCGGCCACCGGTGTACCTGCCGTAGCTGCGGCTGTGGCTTTTGTGGAGGTTGCGGCGTTGGCACCGGAGGTGGCGTTTGAACTCATCGTCTGCATTGACGACGGGGCAACAGATGTCGATGTAGTGGGCGTGGCCTTAGACGACGATGATGACGATGACGACGACGACGATGATGATGGCGACGTCCTGTGCTGCTGGAAACCATTGGGCCTACGGTACTTGTTGGCTCCCTGCAGCCACGGTCCTTCTGGGTACCAAATGGCAGGCTGTCTGGCGAACTGCTTAGATGCGGGTACGGGACCCAGGGACATAAGGGAGGGCACATTCAAGGTGGCTCGCACGGGCATCTTAGTGGCGCCCATGTCCAAGGAATACATCCGCTTCCTTTGAGCTGCTGCGGTGTCCCTGCCTCGGCTGAATGGGTGCAGCATCAGGTGCCTCGGCTGAACGGGTGCAGCATCTGTAAGCTTGCCGATCCCTCTAGACTGACTGCACCAGTCCATCGTCGGACACCAGCCCACCACTTCGGCAGCCTGGCTGAGTGCTGGGGTGCTGGCGCCGCGGCCCTCTCGCAGCTCGGGTACTCCCTTGAAGGCTGCGGTGGGACCAGCCGAGTGCATTTCCTGCCAAAGCACGTAGGGCGTGTCGCGGGGTTTGCAGCCGACGGTGATGATTGGACGGCTAGGGATTAGAAGCGGGGCTGGCGGGCGGCGGCTTCCTTCCATACAGTTGCAGCTCGGGGCTTCAAACTGCTGCATATACGGGGAGCCTACTCGTCGACGCTTTGCTTCACAGGAGCAAATGGTGGGGAGAGCGCCAAGAGGCCAAACCATGACCTGCAGGCCAGGGGGGGTCACAGGAAGGCATGTAGCAAGCCGGGAATCGCGGTTATCGGCGAGCAGACAATAAGGATGCGCAGCCTTACTGCTTTACGTTTTTGTTATTGCCCTGATGGCGCCTTAAACAGTGCAATAGGTTGGCAAGGGTGTGTAGCATTTCATGCTGAAGAATGAATCCCACCTACTCTATTTACTATCATCCATAAAAAAAATTCACAAACTCAATATATCCATCCTACACCAAAGAGAGTTCCCACGGTAAGATAGTTTTAGGTTGGTTGGGGCCGTGAACCAGTTGCAACCAGGTATCTCTTTTGGATTAAAGAAAAAAAATTATTTTTAGCAGGCTAAATTTAGGTCGCCATTGCGCACGATAATATGCAACGCAGGACAGGTACGGTGCGGTTGCCCGCGAGAATCACGGTAGACAGGCTATGCTAGCCTTCGCGATTCAATGGATTATTGTAAAGAGAGCATTTGCAGCTTCCCATTTATAAGCTGCAAATAAGGCTCCTCACATGCAAAGCCAAACGCATGAACACAGGGGCGACGTAGCATCAAACTCTTGCACAGGATTAGCTGCATAATAGCTATAACAAGTAGAAATATTATCCCAATTTCGTGCGTTTCTCAAAAATACATAAACATTCTCCCCCCGTAGGAACTTTGGAGGTACAGAGCTGGTACAGCCAACTTCTTCGTATCTGGCTTTTTTTATGGCGCGGCCTACCGCTTATGGAGGAATGAAAAAAATTCCAAGCAAAGCCGACTGAATCTACCAAAACAATATGCTCGCCACGTAGCTTGGGCTCGGTGCAGTAGTGCTGCCAGCGACGCGCTGAACCTGAAGACCGAAATTATACGTGCGGCGTCAGTCCTTGTCGCATAGGAAGTAAAAAGTTCGTGATAATCTTCAAATTTCAATGCATAACTAACACGGTGTTTCATTTCAAGCAAAAAAAGCCTGTGGCCAGGCAAGTGCAAACATCATGATAATACAGCGAGCAGCGCTTACGTCTTTGAGGCTTGTCAGCTGAGCAGTGTAGATGGGAGCCAGCTAGTTGGATCAGAAGTAGCTTCGCTGCGATTGCCAGGGCTTTATTATCCCCTGCTGACGGTGGCTGCTACCAAGCAGAATATCATCAGACAAGCCAAAACAAAGCCCAATTACAATAATCTTCAACATATGTAATCTTAGTTTAAAAAAATAGGTTCCTTCATCCTTCTTCCGTGCTTGCCCTCTTGACGGGATTGCCGTAGGCCGCCCGCCTCACATGTCATAGCGACAACTCAGTTATGCTCGAGTAACGACTTAAATTCAAAACAAATAATTTCCTGCTAACTGTCATCAGATTTTCCTGATTGCTTTGTCTTTGGTTTGTTGGATCTGCGTGTCATGTAACGGGCAATATTGTCAGGGCAACTTTCTCAAGGGAACTCTAGCGCGTAGCTTCCTAAAGTATACCCTCAATCCAGTTTCCGGCAAAAAATATAATTGCCTGCGCTGGTTACTATATGCAAGGTTCCTGGACTGGTTACTATTGCAAGGTTACGAGGACCTGCGAGGCGAGGACCACCCGTTCAAGCTACACTCCTGCCCAACCGGGGTCGACTACAATCTCCTAGCACTCGAAACAAGACACATCGCGACCCAAATCATGCGTGGGCTATCCTAGCACTGTCGATGGTCGGCATGGTCGTTTACGAACACTTTACTTAACGACACGCAAACGTGTGCATTTATGAAGGCGCGAGGCTTCCACACTGTCCCAAACCCCAAGGGCAGATGCGGTTTGATGCATGCTCCAGCTAATTTTTATGCTTTCCAGGCCATGTTGGATGAATCTGTCGCATCGCAAATACATTGGTAAACGATCCCTCCGGAGGCTTCGTTGCAGGAGGAGATCGCTGGGCAAGGTTCGATCCATTCGCGGTCTCGGATCTTCCCTTCAGAGTCCTCTGCAACGACACTTCGTAATACGACTTACCGCAGCCGAGCTTATAAAAACCCTAATTCAAGAACCACGTGGAATTAACGAGCAAATGCAGCTTGGCTACGCGAGCGCTTGACTGGGACTTTGCCGGCCTTCAGTTCGCAACAACGACTTGTGCATGACCCCTTAACCACTACCGTCCACCAAAATACATGTATATATTCGAGTCTCCGTCTGTCCATGCTAGCGACTCAGTTATGGACAAAGCTTGCTAGTGCGGGCATCCCATTGTGAAAAAACAAAACATAGACAAACGTTCTTGTCTAAACTCGTTGAGTCCCTTTTGAGCACCGCACAATAATGGCTTACGCCGACTCAACAGGTGCCCCCCTCTGCTGCGGTGCCTAATTGGGCGCATGTACGCTGTAGACACAAATCCTGGGAAATGCCCTCGTCGCGGCCCGGTAAATTCAAGTATTTCCCCAGAGAGCTGATCAAATCGACAGCAAATAAGCAAAAATTGCTGTCGAGCGCTTGATCGCTCCTGAGAAAATATCTCTCAGCTATACCCTAAGCAACTTCCCCGCGACTAGTGCAATATCTCCTACAAGGTAGTGCCCGAGGAGAAACGTTCTTCATACCCATAATGTCATAACAGCGGATTTTATGGCCCGAAATGGTGTACCTCTCATCATATGCATTATGGGCTCAAAGCACAATTATAAAGCGGACATTCGACTCGCGTCGTCGGCCTCGCCTACCGTTGTTGCCTAATTTGGCGCGGGCTCAGGACGGCTCAGGTAGGCAGGTAAGGCGATGGAAAGGGACAATAGTAGAAAAAACGCGGAGTCCATTGTCATAACACTTAAAGCTGCTTGCGTGCATTATGGAGTTAATATTAAAAACCCGCTTTGCACACACGAGGTAACAATTACAGATAAGGAATGTGGGGTTAGCTGACAACCAACCAGCGGTAACATAATTCGCATGAAGCAGCACCAGTGAAAACGGAAGAGCAGCAATCCACGCGCCACTGCTTGGCTCCCAAAACGTCGACCTACTTTCCAACTTGCGTGCGGATTGCTAAACTTCCTGCCACCTTCATGTTCAGCTTCCCTTAGAGCTTGCACGCCCGACGGAGGTTTTCGTTAATCAATCGGGAGCTAGCCCTCTTTTCCGTCTTGCTTCCAATAACTGAAGCGTCGCAGAAGCACAAATCATGTTGCAAGGCGGCACGTCTGCCTAGTTCTCGCAACGCATACATGGAACCACTGCTTGCCAGCTCTGCGCACTGATGCATTTGCGAAGTCTACGGAGCCGGAGAGCGCCTTATGGACGGCAACGAAGCATGCGGCTGACTCAACGTCCCGTTTCCAATTCTACGTTTTCACGCCGCGCATTAGCGCCTGATGACCCTACGCATCCCTCACTACGCATCTTAATGAATCGACCTACTAGGTACCTGTAATACAGCGACCCGCAGCAAGCCACGCATCAGTGCTGTCAGCAGGGCGGAGCGAGCATGCCATCGAGAATTAAAAAAACATGCAAGAAACATCACAAGCCCGCTCCATATACATTGCTGCAGACGTACATGCCACAGGCGTGCGGCAGTCTCCTTGCGTACTAAAGATTGTAACACCGATCAGGCCCCATCAGCTGTGTAGCAGGTGCAAGCCGATGGGTAGCAACGCCTCTCCGGTGCCATTCAATTTAGCCGGCTATTAGATGCTATATGCTCCTGCACCTACAGGATGAATGGCTAAACAACACAACCACAACGAACCCGAGTAATGGACTTTGGGTGCACACCGCAGCGGCACATCACGCTACTGGCGGCGGCCAGCAGGACACTGAAGCCACGTACGTATGCGAACCCAATTTGGAGCAGCAATTCAAAATGCGCTTGTGCTCTGCTATGTGTTTTAAAAATGCGTGCCTACGCTGCGGGATGGATGGAGGGATAAATGGATGAACCCACTACCAGTCCATGCATATGCACGCTGGTACTGCGCAGATGCGCGACTTCCGCAGAGTGTTCATCTACACGGCACAAGCGGGCGCCAGGATATGGCATTTGATTCGCATTCTCGCGCGCATAGGTGTGGGCCAGCATTATCTTTCGCCAGCATTATCCATATCGTAGCGCATGCTGTGTGCCCTCTCCATTCCAAAAGGGTAGGATGCATCCGCGAGGCTGCTGATGACTATTGGAAGTGCACCAGGCTTTTAGGCTGGCGACGATAGCGACCTCACCTCGACCATCATGAAGCCAGTGCCCTGTTTTGGGGTTAGGGTTTGGGGTTTGGGGGTTTTTGCATAAAGCGGGAAAATGTCTATGGGAATCGGGATGGTGTTGTTATGTCGGCAACGTATCTGCGCACATGCATAGTGCTGCGCCAGTCAGAAGGCGCTGCTTGTGACTGTCCTCCCTGCATTGCATTCCCAGTTCCTAGATGATCAGCTAAGTCTATCAGGGCCATGCAGCCAACTCTCGCTCAACACAAAAGCGGAGACCCACTTGCAACATGTCTACCCAGTAGTGCATGTCCGCTCAAGCATCAAAATTACCCATCACAAGCAAGCAGCCAAACACCACACACCTCTCCACGGCATCCATCAGCACCGCAGTACTTCCCCAGCCCCGCAACATAAGAGGCCGCAGCGCGTGCAGGGTGCGGTTGGACCCTCTCGGACTCTCTGCAGCAGGCGGCGACGTGGGACTCCGCTGCTGCGCATTCCGTCCCACTGTGAAAGCCGACGTGAGTGATGATGGCCTAGGGCGATTATTATTAGGAGCCTCAAAGCTACTACCGCTACCACTATCGCTGTAACCCCGGCTGCGGCTGCCTTCATCAATGCTGGAGGCGCCCAGAGCTCCGTGTACGCCGTCTGGATGAGCCACTGCGACTGCGTCAGTCCTCCGCTCGTCCTCATCTTTGTTTGCAACAGAGTAATTCCGCCGGAAGTACTGGTCCTGGCTACGGCGCCCGCTACTAACGACGGGGCTGTTCGGCTTGGCATCAAGCGGAGGCACTTTTGCGGTGGCGGCGGATGAAGCTGCACCAGCTGCACGTGATACATCAGCGGCGGCAGTGGCAGAGGCAGTAGCCCAAGCAGAAGGCGTGGTGGTACTATCTGGGATTGTGGTTGTTGCCAGGGGGGTTTGCAGCTGATGCCACGCCTGAGCTTGCTCAAAGGCCCTCGCCGCCCCCAGGAAGTCCGCCATGAACCGCAATGCGCCAGCCACCTGGATGTGGTGGCGGCTGTCCGTTGGCGGCGCCGAGGAGGATGCGTTTGCATCGCCAACGACATGGGTGCGGATGTCCCTGGGGTTCCCACCTTTGGGGGATGGGATGGAACCAGACGGTGGCAGGTTTAGCCAGCTGCGGTGCCCTGTCAGTCGAATGACGTTGCAGGCGGTTTTAAGCACGGCGCCTGCAAGTGAACGTGCGTCAGACCAGCAGGTAAATCTAAAGGACAGCGGGCGCACGGAGCTGAGCTGAGCTGGGCTGGGCCGAGACGACAACGAAGGAAAAAAGAGGTTAAGAAAACGATGAAATGCAGCAGGAGTTTTGCTCGGCTTTGCATGCGGGCCGCCCTCACAAGGGCATCTGTGCGATGGCTCGGAGAGGGCGCGTCCTGGATGGGTTTTGTGGGTACGTTAAGCCTCCTACGCCCTATATGGGCTAGTCGGCGTGTCAGCAAGTTGCACATCCAGTTGCACATCGCAGCTCGTTTCGGTAACCGGAACATTTGCCAGCTTACCCTCGAGCAAAGTGCCGTCTGGGTTAAGGAACGTGTCCGGGTTGACTTGGGGAATTTTAGCCAGTGGCGAGGTATGAGCCAGCAGCGCGCGGAAAGGGTACGGCATGGCTGCTGCTGCAGCAGCATCGACTGTAGCAGTCGCTGCCTCCAAACGCCGTTCCAGGGAGCTTAGCCTGGTTGCCTTACATGACCGCAAGCGAGTGAAGAGCAGCTCCTGCTGCTGCTGCTGTGACAGGAGCAGATAATGAGGACGGAGTACGGCATGGTGTTAGGCTTCGCGGTACCCTCGCTTTTGCGCGAAAACAACAGACACAGGTGATAATAATAAGTCATAGATATAATTGGCATCCAACATGCATTACTCAGCTCTAGCTGCACCCTAGCTGCACCCTAGCTGCACCCCACGGCTGTAAACCACCCATTTGTCGCTGCACAGTACAGCAGTACACATACGTACTCTGAGGATGGCACGTCGGTACTGTCGCCCCGCAGCAGTGTCTTTGGGGGATGCCGAGTTTGCAGCTCCCGCTTCAGCTGCTTGAGGCGGCCCCGCGGCTGCAATGCCCTGAAGGTCCGTTGATGCCGGAAGTGAGCATCGGTGCTCCGCGCCGTGTTCGGAGCGCGCCTTGGAGCTGAGTCCACTATAGTCATCACGTCCACGTTTCTGCGCCTGCCCCTGCTGGTGCCCTGGCAAAGCGCAGCCGCCGGCAGCATAGCGCTCACCACCAGCGGACGCCGTCTGCGGCGGTTCGTCCTGGCAGCAGCCACCGTTGCCGTCGCTGCCGCCTCCACCGGCGCCGCTACTGCTACTGCAGCTGTTGCCATCGCAGTGTGCGGTGGCCTGCAAGGCCCTACTCGCTCCGCAAACTGTATCGTCCCATCGGCTGACGAGGTCCTTGACTGCGCCGACTGCGGTGCTCTGTTGCCCGCAGCTGCTGCCGCCGCTGCCGCCGCGCAATCCAAGCCCCAGCGTCACCGATGCCTGTTGCACAGCCACGGGTGATAGTCGCAACAGCACGCGTACCAGCTGCCCACGAGGCCTGTTAGGTGGACTGGGGGTAGAATACGTTGCTGCTGCCCCTGACTCCGTCTAGGCCAGCGCCTGCGCCTGCGCCTGCGCCTGCGCCTGCGCCTGCGCCTGCGCCTGCGCCTGCGCCTGCGCCTGCGCCTGCTGCTGAAGCTGTTACAAAGCTATCATTTTTGCAAAGGGACGCGTTGGGCACTCCGCTTTCCACCAAGATCCCTATCCGCTGCTGCCGCTGTGTTGCGGCATTTTCACCCCGCTCCTGAAAGCTCATCCGCGCTGCATCCGCCACCAGCGGGGCTTTTTTTGAGGAATGACAGGGCTGCGGTACTGACGAAATGTCGGATTTGTGCGGCGGAATTTGTGCAGCCCTCAGCTCACTACGCTCACTGTACAGGCAGGCCGCTTCAAGGCGTCGCGGCGGCTGAGCCTGACGATTCTCTGGGATGGGCGTGCGGTGCAGCTGCGGCGCCTGGGGAGTCTGTGGGCGACCTCCTTGCGGGACCTCTTCGCACCGTATCCGCTTCTGGGGCTGCAGCTGGTGCGGTCCACGTGATGCCGCCGCAGCAGCAGTGTGGCTGTCCGCGGGTTTGACCGTTGTTACTGACGAAACGCCTTCGGGTGTTGTGGCCGGTCGCCGCTGTGTGAATCCGATCGGGCATTCTTGCCCACTACGGACGTCGTCCGTCTTCCAGCCGCATCTTGCTCCTTGATGGAAATCTCTGTGCATTTGGCCATGTGCATGTGCATGCACATGCGCAGTGGTCAGGCGCGGCCGGCGGGCGTCGGGGGAGTCCGGGCGGCCTGGCATTCTGGGCCCTGCTGGCGTGGTGCACGGATCTGTTGGTTGCCGTTGCGGCTCTATGTTGGCGCAATCGGTGCGACGTGCGCCGCAAGACGTTGTAACGACGCCATGTGACAATTTCTTAGCCGCTGCACGGCTGTCACTTGTTCCGTACGGCAAGTAGTAGCCACCGAGTTGCAGTTGCGCTTTATCGCCTTTAAAGTGTAACCACACTGGGAATACGCTGGCGGCGTCGGCGGTTAACTGGCTGCCGCTTTGGCCACAGGTGTCCCCACAGTCGTTGTCTCCGCAGCCTCCAGGAGTGCTCTCGTACGATTGAGGGGCTACTTCTCTTGCCGCCGAATCATCTGTGCCTAAATTGGACCTGGACTTTTCTTGTCGGTGGTGCTGCAGCGGTGGTGATAGCAGCATTGTGTCTGACTCATGCTCCTGCTGCTCCTGCCGCTGCTGGTAGTGCAAGTTATGGTAATGTTGCTGCGCCTTCTCATACCTAACGACACGCCTTCTGTTTGTTGCGATCATAGGAGTGATGTCGTCCCTGCCGCTGCTTGCTGGCAGGTCGAGTGATCCGTCGACGATCGGCCTACTGGCGGCACCATGGGCCCATGTCGGGTGGGGTGATGGTCGCGGGGGATCCTCATTTTCAACCATGGCTGGAGGGCACCCATGCGGCAGCGGCAGCAGCAGCCAGTCGAGCGCCGTGCAGTGCTGTCCGTGCTGCTGCGTCTGCGTCTGCTGCGTCTGCTGCTGCTGCTGCTGCTGCTGCTGCTGCTGCTGCTGCGATTGTTGCGGCTGCTGCGGCTGCTGCGGCTGCTGCGGCTGCTGCTGCGGCTGCGGCTGCGGCTGCTGCTGCGGCTGCTGCTGCGAAGGATTGTTTACGATCTCACCGCCATTTCCCCCTATGCAACTGTAGCTTCGGCCCCATCCCACCTTCCGCTGTGGCAACGTGGTGCAAGCAGCGTCACCGGCGTATCGTAAGCTGCAAAGGGAGCCTTGCCTAAGTATGCGGATCTGTTTGCGGCCAGGTTGGATTGAAGTGGTGCCCGGGGACTGCCATTCCGCATGTCGCTTGGGCGGCTGGGACTGGGGCCCTCCATGCGCGATGCGAAAGTCAGGATACATAGTGCCCTGGAATACCTCTGCGTCGGTCGCGGAAGCCGACTCCGCGACGGAAGCAGCTGCCAGCAACCTTCGACGTTTCGGCTCCGAATACTGGGACGCATCTGTGTCGCCAGGACCAATCCGAAACACGCAGAATGCTTCCTGCGGGTCAAAGCACATAAAGGTGATTTTACTTAAGGTCGAGGTAAACCTATAACGTGGCACGGTCCGGCGGCCATCACGAAGCAAACGCGCACGATGCACGCGCGCACAGTACAACTAGTGGGAACTTTTCTGCAACTGAGGGCGAGGCTGCTAAGGAAACGTAAGTACCAGTGAAACATGAATTTTAAGAATTGCGGATTGTAGAAGGCGGCCAGGTACGGAGCAAGGACACGATGAGCTGCGTACGTAACCGTGATGAACGGAATATCCGCACGGGTAAAGATCACTGATCAGGGATCACCGGGCAAGAATCAGATAGACCTGCTGGAAAATTATCTTACCTCTCCAGAACCGTGTCTGATGTAAGTCATGTTAATAGGGCTGGAATCTTGGCGGGTAGTTTGCAAGTAAACTTAATGCTCCTCCTCTGCTCCGTAAATCCAAAGTAGTAGAGTTTTCAGACCTTCAAAGAGGCCTGATCAGAACTTAAAACGGACCTAAAATTTGGAGTCTTTATTTTGTTATCGTAATTCATATAAATAGGTATACTTTATACGACTTGTGGCCCGTGCTTGGTATGTAGCGTCCCGTAGCGCAAACGACACCGATTGGAGAAGCGCAACCGCCACAAGCAATCACAAGCCTGAGAGCGGGCATCTTAGCATGCAAAGATCTAAATGAAATAAAGTTTTACATAATTCAGGCGGAAATAGATTGATTAGAAGTAGTCTACGGGTTTTCATGCCGTATCAGTCTGCCAGGTCTTCCCAGCCAGTTGCCGGATGGTGGGCTGGATCCATCTGACATTTGCTGGAGCCAGGTTTTTTGTAACAATTTCATTTGATTCTATTTGGAAAATACATTGAAGCACTTCTGGGGAAAATTTAACCACATTTCCAGGGATTTCCATCCCATGTCATATCACATCTGCCGCAAAACCCTAAGCCTCCCTTTCCGCTATGGAAAGCCTTTTCCCTATAAGCTTATGACCAAAAATGTTTAGTATTACAAATAGTTGATTCCCATGTTGGCAACTTACTTCCCCCTGCAAGGTTGCCTTCATAGCATATGGCCTAATGAAGCATAGGAATAAAGATGGATTCCTGACCTCATCATTGCCAAGTCAGCCAAGCGAGGTTACCTCATCATCGGCAGCTATCAGACATTGTCAGCATAATGCAGTAAACGCTGCTCCAACAGCTGCCCAATATTCCCCCAATCCCCGACACAAGCAACAAACGCTGGCAGCAGTCCAAGGACGCTCGGGCAGATCAGCGGCCACAAGTCAGATTCCCCAACAGCATGCAGCTGCATTCTGCAGTCTTGACGCAACTGCAAAAACTATGTAATTTTTGAACTTTTATCTGACAGAATCGTTGGTTGTTAGTAGTTCGTAATCCGATAGTAGGCAGGGGCACGCTGTTCGCAGCAGGGGCTCGCAATTGCTCTGTGCCTGCATGCAATGGCCCCACAACCGCCTCTCGTTCGATGCCGGCCTTACGATATCAACCGCGCATGTGCGCTGATGAGGTGATGCACTTACTTAAGGTGCCATACACATAGCGGTCACCTCTTCCTGACCGTTGCGAACTGCTGCTACTATCTATCGAAACAAGCAGGCGCATGCAAGAGACACATGCAGATGCAGCAGTTACATGCCACTGGGGGTGTTCTCGTTCCATAATGTGGGGGAGGTTGGCGGGCCCGGGGTTGGGGGTTGAACCTCCAGCAGTAATTGTTGTTCGTGCAGCTAAGATATACTAGCCGGCCTGTACGGATTCAAATGGGCCCCGCCTTTTTCCCCGGCTCCATGGACACCGACACCATACTTGTTCGCTGTGGAGGGCAGCAGGTCGGTGGACCCTCCATGGGTCCGCAGGTCTCGGCTGCGGCGCCGGCCTCTGTGTGATGCGCCGCTGCAGCTTGTGCAGCATGTCTGTGTCGTACTTCGTAGCCGGCCAGATCAATCGGGGAGGAGGAGGGTCACGGATCGTTTTGCTGTGTGCACCAGTCCCCCTTGCGCTGTGTTTCGTCCCCGGCCCCCTTCCAAATCACATGTACTCATCTTGACACCATACGCAGCATACAGACGTCGTACCATTGTTACATAGTTGCATATGACATATATATGACATATATATGACATATATATGACATATATATGACATATATATGACATATATATGACATATATATGACATATATATGACATATATGTGCTTGTGTGACACATACTGAAGCCTCATCCATAATGGACCCTTAAGTAAACACGTTTGCACGTCCAGATATTCCACGTTAAACCATACTGTTTCTTACACATACAAGAACAGCAGCGGGAAAGCACACGACCACGCGGTCTTTTATCTGTACCGGGATACCTAGGGGTACCTAGCACCATGCATCCAGCGCAAAAAGCAAATCGCGTTGCTTGGATGATAATTAGGGAGCACGCATGGGGACGAAATCCTGAAAGGAAACGGTTTGAGTGGCAGCAGCGCCCGTGGCTACCACTATATGCAAGCGCCACCTGCTGCGTCGCCAAAACAGGCAACGCACCAACTGTGCGACCAGCTGTGCATGGCCCCTCCTTGCGGCCATTTTCCTTTCTTGCGAAGAAATAACGGCGGGCGATCATTATTATTATTGCTACCGCCACAGTTCACACAAGGGCTGACAGTCCCACTGTAACAACCACACACACAGTTAAGCGGTTGCCATGCCTCGCAAACAAAAAGGAATCGAACTAACCAACGAGTGCATTTAATCATCGGGTGTCGTGGCTGGATGCTGCTGAAATAAAAGGCCTCCCAACACGCTGGCAGTGCGTTTTAGCGTGTACTTATAGATGGTGCGTGCGCCGCACTACTGTACCACGGCTAGGGTTTTTTGGACTTAGCACACAGCAGCCAAAATAGGCAACGGTACCCATCACGGATTTTGCAACAATGCCGTCGAAGTGCACGATAAAGCCGAGAGCAGCTTCGAGCCTGGAGCTGCCACGAGCTTCACCACCTCAAACGAGATTCCCCGTGAGCAGGCCGGACTCGGACCTAGTACCCGAGTACACACACACACGAGTTCCTAACGATAAATCTATCAGCATGTCATCTATTCCGATAATGAACGGCAATGAACGGAACACGTCTTCCGCCGGATGACCCACATCACCCGCCACCTTGCAACAATAACGGTAACAGAACACGTACACCAAAACACACAACCATCACACAACCACCACACAAAACACACCACCACCACGCAAAACACACCACAAGCTGGCTCCCTCCCCCCCCGGTGCCAACCATCACAGCCGCGCCATCCACCCCCATGCACCCGCATCGTCCAATCATATACAGCACACACGACAGACCATCCGAGGCCCACAGCTGGGATCCACTCATCGCAAGACCCCAGGGCGACGACTGGCGGGGCCTGCGCTGAACGCGCCGGGGGATGGGGACCAAACACAGGAGCGGAACACGGTGACAGGTGTGGTTGGTGGCAGCCAAGGCGATAGCTGCACCGATAGCAACCCCCTTGGAGCGGGCCCACGCCTGGGCAGTCGTGGACTTCTGGGCGCGTTTTGCTCTCTTGCGTGACGCTGGGTGTCCCACAGGGAGGCTGTGGGGCCCAGAGGCCCCCTGTCCGGTAGGGCGGCCTGCACTGGCCGGTGGCCCGGCCCTCCGGGAACCTAACCACCACCACCACCACCACCACCACAGCCTCCCCGTCATGTAACCCCTACAGCGCTGTGAACGATCGCATAGATCGTCCGAGCGGCGGGTACATCAATTATACATACATACATACTTACTTACTTACATACTTGTGCTTACTTATCAGGACCCTTTAGGCTGCTGCCACCCACGCACAAATCACCACTCGCCCTGCCCCACTTCAGCCCTCACCCCGGCACACCACCAAGGGTGTTTGATACGATAAATGCTGAAAAGTAATGTTACACAGTACAGCACAGCCACAGCGCAGCCACAGCACGACCGCAATGCGGCACGGTACAAAGCAGACCGTGAAGGTGGAGGGATAAAGATACGTGCGGGGCACAAGAGCGTGTAGGCGCCAGCGTGGCACATACCGCACATGGATGCACATGCATCTTGATGGATGGATGGATGCTGCCGTGTGCGAAGAGCTTTGCAACGGAAGCAAGCACGGTCCGTCCATCTTTGTGTCCGTCTGTATGTACGGAGGTATGTGTTCGACGTGCGCAAATTGGTTTTGTATGCAGGTCGTGTGCCTGCAAGGATGCCATCCAGGGAAGGAAACCGTCGCGACCAATGTTGTACTTCATTCCGTTGATGCCGTCCTCATCGTCATGACATATTGACGTCATCATCATCATTACCATCATCATATGACACATCCAGCCCGTCACCACCCACCCCGGCAACGAGCCACACCCCACCTGCAGTAATGGTTGTAGTGGATCACCAAATCTGTCAACAACAAAGTAAGGCTCCAAAACAGCCCCATCATCCAGGAGCAGTATTCAGCCATCCAGCAAGCCAGCTAACCAGCAAGCCGTTTATTCCCCCAGCCGGGTAGCCAACCAGCGGCTAGAGGCCAAAAACCCATCATAAGCTCCACCACAAGAAAATGCCTTTCACATTCAAAGCCAGGTGATGGCCATATTGGGAGTAGGGCATTAGAGCATTCCAGGGGGTGTCGGGAAGGGTGGTGGGGGCCGGGGGCCGTCCGCCGCAAGAGTAGCCCCTCGCTCCCTCAACGCCTCAGCTCTTGAGGCCTCAATCTCTCCGTACATTCCTCCGCACACCCCTCCGTACATTGCACCGTACATCCCCAGCCCACGGCTGCAATGACCTAAGATGCGTTCAGCTCCACGCCGGTGGACTGAGACGGGGACCGAGGATGGCACTGTGTTGTGTGACGCAAGTGCGGTCATGGTGGTGGTGGTACACTGGAGAATAGCTCCATACCGAAGCGAGCTCCAATTTAATTTTATAGTCACCAACGACGTGTTAAGATTTCTTTAAAGGAAAATGCATTACGTAGCTGCTTGAATTTTCCAAAGTACATTTCGTTATTAAGAGAGTGATGTCAAGAACCCGTGGAAATATGAAGAGGCGCTGTAGTGACGAAAAGGCGACTAGGTGGTAGTGGCGGCGGTGCGAATGTGTGTGTATATGTATGCATGTATGTATGTGTGAGCAAGTGTATGTCTGCACGTGTGTCTTTGCACTGCGAGTCGCATACGCATACACGCAAGTACATTAATAATAGACTCATTGATAGTGTTCGCTGCTTACTGCCCGGCTGCAACTACAGTGCTGCTACTCCTCCTAGTGTACTCCTCCTACTACTCCTCATTTCCCCCCTCCTACTCCTCCTACTAGCGCTTGACCACAATGGCCAGGAAGGCCGAGATGGCGGCCCCCATAAGCGTGACTGACACAGAGAACAGTGTATTGCGCAGGTGCGTGTCAATGGGCACTCCGAAGATGGTGATGTACTCGGCGTTGAACTGAATGTAGGAGACAAGGGCCTGGGGGGGCGGGGAGGGGAGGGAGAGGGGCGAGTGGAGAGGGAGACGAGGGGGTAAGTCCACGCGGGGGAGGGGGGGTCCTAGTGGGGGGCCGGAGCAACCCGAGGGAGAGGAACCGCGCCGGGATATCAAATATTTCCTCGGATCCCGGGTTTCCTCTGATCAATCGTATCCCCCCTCTTAACAGAGTCCACCATTTCGACATGGCGAGAATCAGCAGCTCGGGCTGCTTTTTTCATGTCACTAGGCGACGACGGAGAAACGGAAGGAGGCGGCTGAACCCGCGCTGAACCACCTCCTCCCCTCCCAGAGGTCCCGTACAAGAGGGCGGCGGGGCAAAGACAGCCGCAGGCAGGGGAGGGAGGATGCGGGCGCTGAAATAGAAACCGCTAAGGCCATTAGATAGCTAACCCGAGGTCAGCTCTTCACCCGAGGTCACCCCCCCTTTCCGCACCTTAATGACCTCCTGGCACTGCTGCAGCCGGGCCCTCTCCCCCCCGGACAGCCGGTAATGCAGCGCCGGCACCCAGCCTCCTCCTCCTCCTCCACCACCACCGCCGCCAAGGAACCCTGGCACCACATCCAAGGCGCCGGAGCGCAGCCCGCGGCTGTTGAGGCTGCTGCTGCGGCTACCACCGCCGCCGCCGCCATCGCCGCCTCCAAGCCCCGATGCGAATGAGCCTCGTTCATCTCCTGCCCCGCCGGTGCTGGTGGTGGCGAGGCCCCCGGTCATTCTGCGCACGAGCCCGGAGTCGGGCGGGGGCGGATTGCGGGCTGAGGGCACTAAGGCTCGGCTGGGCTTACGACGGTCCTTCGACGCCTCCTCCGCATCGCCGCCGTCGTCGCTGTCCCCGTCGCTGTCCGCGGCGGCAATGGCGGCTGTTCCGTTGTCCTTGACACGGTCGCCGTGGCGGCGGGCGATCTCCTCCGCACTGTTAAGCCGGTCGGCTATGAAGACCTGCCTCCCCCGGGTCACGTGAGAGCAGTCACGCAGAAACGTGTGGATACAGCAACAGCAGCAGCAGTAGCCGCAGAACGGGCAGTAGCGGCAGTAGCAGCAGCAGGTTAAGTTCTGCATGATGTGTGTGTGTATGTTACATGGTTGGGGGTGCGTGACCCCATACCTGTAAGACTACCCATACGAGCCGAAGGCCCAAGGGCAATACTACAACGCCTAAAAGCCACGGAGAAAAGGAAAAAAAAACACCGCACATCAGCCCAGACTAGCGTCCAAAGGGGGTAATTGAGTTTCGGTGAGCCCACATACGTTCCAACATCCTCGCCAGACATGCTGGTTCCCATTTCATGGCCTCCAACATGCTCTGTTGATGATCAAATCCCTCTTCAGCACGAATATCATTATAGGCTGGGCATTCCAATAACACGTGTTTTTCATGCTCGATTCGGCTATTCGTACCACAACAGCGGCAAAACCGCTGCCCCCTGGGGACATGGTACTTGCCTCTTCATGCTCTGTTTGCCTCCAAAGCCCAGCAACATAAACGAAACTGCATTAGCGTACGATGTGCTAAACGCGGAATGAAAACCTTAGCATGTGTTGGCCACATGACGGCTGCGGCTCCCGAAAAGGGCAGCCCCATCCAGTGCTTCTACTTCACCATTTGCACTCCCGGTTGCTTCCCATCATGATGTGACATATTCAAATCTTTACATCTCGCAGCTGTACAGTTAATTTAAACACACCACCTCACTCACTCACTCATTCACTCACTCACCGCCTCAGCCGACAGTGTCATCACACCGTCATGGTACTCAGTTCCCGTGGAGGCCTGAGGCGGTGAGGTATGCGGCGGGAGCAGTTGCAAGAGCAGGAGGAGGAGCAGTTGCAAGAGGAGGAGGAGGAGGAGGAGGAGGAGCAGGAGCAGGAGGGGGAGCAGTTGCAAGAGCAGGAGGAGGAGCAGGAGGATGAGGATGAGGATGGAAGGTGGGAGGGAGATGCAGAAGGGGCAACCCCACTCATGAAAAAGGTACGCAGGGGGCATCCAAGGGGGTGCTGGCGAATCACACCGTCCTCCTCCTCCTCCTCTTTTACCATCTCCTGCCCCCCCCTCTTCACCGCGAAGGGTGGCATCCCCCGGGCGGGGGGGGAAGCGAGCTCCCGCCAAGATGTCACCTGCCCCGGCCCCCAAGCCCCCGATGACTCACCGACATGATGACGTCGATGACCAGAGCTATCACTGCAAATCGGTCGGGAAGTGGGAGTGGAAGGGAAAGGATGTGGGGAGGGGGTGCAACCGAGGGAGAGGATACAATAGCTGAGATCAATCCGGGGGTTCGGGATAAGGGGCTAGGAGAATGCAGGACGATGCGGAAGAGGTGAGGCCGCCACTTCGTGAGTATTACTGCTGTACTGCAGCTGTACTGCAGCTGTACTGCTGCGGATTCCAAAAGGCACACGTAGATGTACTCACACAGGTAGATGAAGGCCGGGATGACCCACACAACGAACAGCTGCAGGTCTGAATTCTCCGGAGAGAACTGCACCAACGTTTTCTGGGAAGGGGAGGGCATGTGTGTGGGCGGGCGGG
Source organism: Volvox carteri f. nagariensis (assembly GCF_000143455.1). NCBI lineage: Eukaryota > Viridiplantae > Chlorophyta > Chlorophyceae > Chlamydomonadales > Volvocaceae > Volvox > Volvox carteri. The sequence goes on along the minus strand of NW_003307548.1, from coordinate 690,277 downwards.
CGGGGGGGCACGGAAAAGCAGCAGCAGCAGCAGTACCAGAAAAGGGATTGGTTACAGTTTGAGAAGCCGGGTGTTGAGAAGCCGGTAGGGCGGGAGACGGTAGGGCAGGAGTAAACGTTGCATGCATATGTATGTCTATGTATGTATGTGTGTGTTACATGGTCGTGGGGGTGCGTTCCCCATACCTGCAAACCGAGCCGAGGGCTCAAGGGCTGCCAGATCGCCTATAAGCACCATCCTACCTCGCACTTCAGACAAAGCAAGTGATAAAGGATACTAACGGCCAAAGGGAACGATAGAGTTGCGGTGGGACCATGTACGTTCCAGCATCCTTGCCAGGCGTTCAGGTTCCCACTTCATAGCGTCCTTCATATGTATGTGTATGCAGCGGCCTTCGGGGTTACCCAGAGCCCTCCGCCTGAGGGCGGGCAGTCCTTGCCGCTATGCCGCCTGCTGAAGTAACCCATGGGCATTTTGACATTCAGCTTCCGTACTCTCCACATCAACTTAGAGCAGTGTGCCACCCGACCATCTATCCCGGCTCTCCAAAACACAAACACGCACACATACACAACACATACATACCTACATACACGCTCACGCACACAGTTAAATTCGCTCGTTTGCCAACCCTCCTCGCCATTTTGCCCTCTCGCAGCATGGTTCTTCAAAGCACAGTCACGCCAAGTCTCACACTGACATAGATACATACATAAATACATGACACACAGACCTGCACGAACGTGACCACCAAGATGACGGTGAAGGCAAGGGCGGCCACCACCACCAGCGTGAGGTGCATCTCAATCCACCGCAGCTCTAGGCAGTTGGGGCTCTGGTAGTAGCGGCGGAGCTGTGGCAGGAGGGGGAACGGGGGAAGGGGGAACGGGGGGAGGGGGGAGGGGGAAAGGGGGGAAGGGGGAAAGGGGGGAGGGGGCGGGCAATCGGAGTGCGAGGGGCAGAAAGAGTGAACAAAACACCGGGTAGCACTCTACCCAGAGTGAGATCAGATAGGACGTACCTGGGGGGAGGAGCCGAGGACGACGAGGAGAAGGAGGAGGAAGGGGGGAAGGAGGAGGAGGAGGGGGGGAAAAGAGGAAGGAAAGAGGTTGGAAGATGCAACGTCCCCTTCACGAACCCGCCAGGTGGTGCAGGTTCCCGACTCCAAATCCTCCCACTCACATACACACATATACACACATACACAGCCGTTTTCCCCCTTTCCCGCCTCACCCGGGACCACAGCAGCAGGTTCCTGGGGCTGTGGTTGTTGAGCCAGGGTAGGGACTGGGACAGAGCTTCCTCCTTGCTCAGCAGCGTCTGGACAGTGTGGATGTGTGCGTGTGTGCGTGTGTATGTTTGTGCATGTGCAGCGGGGGTAGACGGGGGGGAATGTGAGGGGAATGAGTAGGGTTTCGCATCCTGATAATCCAATGAAGCCCAATGATAACCCAATAAATAGACATCATTCAAATGATTAGGTAGGTGTCCAAGTAAACATCGCCAACAGCGGCGGCAAAGTGGTATCACTGTTGCTTCATGGTGATGGTGACCTCAGCCTGCTGCTGGCTGCATCTGCAGAACAGCACACATGCAAGCTCTGCTCAATGCTGTTCTTGTTGTTGTGTGAGGGGTTTTAGCCCCGGTTTGGGGCTTACGCCTAACGTTAATGGTCTTTGCCCACCCCAAGGAGGCGAAATGCGCGTGTCTCACAGATTATGCATGCATGCGGCTGGTGGGTGTGGCCACCCCTGTTGTTGTTTATTGTTGTTGTTGTCGTTATTACAGCGGGCTACCAACTTCTTATACCATAAAGCAAGGAAACTGAGGCCTGTTGTGCGGGGGGCCGCTTTGTACTGAGTCTTATTAGCCTATTGACAGGGGAAAGTTTTTCCTTCGTGGTTTGCCGAACAGCCCTCACCGAGGCCGGGAGGGGGGGTGCTGTGTTCAGGTTGCTAGCCAGGCTAGGCACCCCTAAGTTCTGGAGCCCTGACCTGCGGATGAGGTGCTTACAAGTACAAGGTTCTTCTGCTTGCTCCTATGGCTGTGGGATCTGGGGACCTGATGCCCTACATGAGGCTCTTCCACGAGCCACACCATGTGCCGTGACCGTAACAAATAACAAGTGTGCTAATGTACAACCGGTGCAGCTCATGTTGATAGTTAGGTAACCGGCAAGATTGAGATAATCCTGGAAATCGACGCCCAGAGGCATTATATAATTTTATAATATAATATAATGGGATGGAGCAAGTGGGTTTGGATCCACTGCTGATCCATCGGATGGATGTACACGTTGGGGTGTTGAAGGCTGAGATGAGACACTGGGTTTACCTCTAATGCGTTGGGCGGCTGGTGGGGAAGCTCATCATGAAGATTTTACCAATGCCGCGAGCAGTGTTAGAGGAAATAATTCGGTATAGGGCCTGGCCCAGGCTGTATAACAGGTGGTGATTGGGTAACGAAATTGAGCGGTAACAGAATTCGCAGGAATAGGGTGGCGATTAGTCCCGGTGTTGGTGCAATTGAGGAGCATGGGCTCGGTGGAACGGAGGTTGCTTGGCATCTGAGCCGGCGTATGCAGCTGAGTAGAGGCTTAGGGACGTAACGCCCCACCAATGATGGAGTGCTTCGGCGGTCGTTCCCGTTGGGGTACGGTTAGGTGCAGTGTTTTATTTTTCATTTCTGCCGGTTAATTTTCCAGTCCGAACGGAGGAATAGGTTTTTAGTCGCGGGAATAAAGGTATTCCGAATCTGTAAGGCGCTGGGGGGCCAGCTCCGGCCCCCCCCAGAACCCCCCCCGATGAGTTACAGTTTAGTTCGTGCAAACGCCGGGTTTGGGGAATGTCGCAACACGCGCACACCAATCTCTCAAGCACTGATCGAATAGAGTTCGTTCACCATCGTTCGTCTTGCATCACGTTGAAAGATAACACTACACGACTTTCCAGGTTGCAGAAGTAATGATGCATAGCAGCATTGAACCGGAATCACCAAACGCAACCTGTTTCCTGACCCATGGCGATTGTATCCATATGAGGAACATTGATGTTTGGCCCGCTCGCTGTTGACAACCGGAGTGGCGTCATTGTCGTCGGCTGGCTGCAGCATTGCGTCCACATTGCCTACGACCCCTACACCGTCTTCATTAACGTCGCTAATGGCTTCAGTGAAATTTAGTATCTGCTTTAATGGCCTTCAATGCTTTGGGAGCTTCGGGTCCGAATGTTTTGCAGTATTTGGTCCGGTCAGAAACAGTCCGATTCCTCGTTGACTTTCGGGCGTGAGCTTCCTAACAGTATCCATGGCATTAAAGTACTATGATATGGGTAACATGTATGTCTCCTGTAAGATTCCAACGGCTTTGGCATGGACAGTCCATTTTTGGCTGGAGGAATGAACTTGTACGGTTGGAACATTATTTATTCTTAACTTTCAGGACCACGAACATTTTTTTATTCCGAATTCGGAAATTATTCCGCAAAAAAATAACGCTGGTTAGGTGCCCCTGGCCAACCTCAGGCCCCGTAACACATACACACGCACGCACGACGCACACGCACGGATCAAGAAGAGTTCCGCACACAAATTAGATAATAAGATTTCTTGGTTGGTTGACTGCTGGTAGGTTGGTTGGTGGTGATTGCAAGCAAAGCCAGGTAGTTCCCAACGACGCATCGCGCGGGGACCGTCCAGTGCACTGCTAATTAGCCGCACAGTCCTTTTCTCCCGGAAGGTGTGGCACCCACCTTAAAGACGCTGCTGACCTTACGCAGCTTGTACAGATACGCCGTACAGTCCGCAGCTGCAAGAAAAGTGACATCAATAGCACTGATGAACGACCAGCCGTGTAAACAAAACAGGTTAACTTATTCATCATACAGGCATAGATCAAAACTCCTACATTAAGAAAGGGTTTCAAATTTGCTTTGGACTGCGATATCCGAACTTACATTCTGAGTATGCGAACCAGATGTTGTAGAATAGCGCGTATACTTCAAACGGCACTACCGCTTTGCCCAGCGGTTCCTTAGCCACCAGATTTCGCACCAGGAACAACCGAACCAGCCGTCGAAACGCCTCAAGAATACAACCGAAAACCAACGGCATCAGCGCATTCAGCCGATGATACGCGGACCTGCATCCGCCATGTTGACGATGATGGTCGCGATGGTAGCGGAAAAAAGTTGACCGGGGCAACACAGGGCAGGCAAGTTATGGATGAGGGGAAATGTGAGTAAGAAGTTAGGGAGAACGGACAAAGTGAAGAAAGAGGTGCCGGACAGACCTTGGCGGATTCCTCGCCCCTGCTGCCGGCCCTGCTTCCAGCTCCCTGCGCACCTGCTGATAGTTAGCTCCACTCGGGACTTGATGCTGTCCATCACATCACGAATGGTCAGACCCTTGTAGCCCTCGAACTCAGACGATACGTCACCCAGCATGAACACGGCCTTGCATTGCTCCTGAGGGTGCACTCGGGAGTGAGAGATGTGACAATCACACGATGATGTGACATGCAAAACAACCAAATGCCGACATCCAAAGCAGGGAGGGGACTGAAAACGAACCTCGGGGGGAGGTCCATCATGGAAGGGAGGGGGAATCTAGTATGGATGGGGGAAAGGGGGAAGAAGCGCCAAGGGGCCGGATCACATAAACACTAGGTCTGGTCTGGGTTGACACTACTGCAATTAGCGGTTTAAGGTCCTGGGTTCGATTCCTGGGTAGACCCCCGAATTAGTCGGGAGCGCGAGATTATGGCTAGCTGCTGAGATGTGGAGTTGAGGTCACAGTTGATGGACCAGATTCGCACGCTGGATTGGTGGTGATTGCCGAACCCTCCGTCTCTTCGGGTGTTCGGGTGAATGGATTAGGAGGGGTCCCTGAAGGCTGGATCCGCCGCCTTGGACTTACAGTTCGTATGGCGAAGTGTGGTAGTGGTGGATGGTGCTATAAGGTGATAAATGATCGTAGAACTGACAATGTGATAAAGCGGCCCAGAAGCCTCCCACTCTGTAACATTACAAAAATAAACACTAAACAAGCTGGCTTCCCTTAGAAAGACGGAATACCTGTCCCGTGGAAAGGTTTGTGAAGGGTAACTGTGCGGGACAGGGGGGAAGGGGCTTAAAACCTGAAACCCAACAAACTCATAATGGGAGGGAATTGCCGCATCAGGTACGGTGAGAATGCGGTGCATGGCGGTGGACTAATCTTGCTTTGGGATCACCCACACATGCTCTCGCATGGCGCGCTAATGTAGCTGCCGTATTGCAGCACGGTACCGTACCTTGAGATTGACGAAATCTCTGCAACTCAATTTGAGTGCTGCTGAGGAGGTCAGGAACTGCGTTTTGCCGGGAGGGAGAGAGGGAGGTATGAGGGAGGGGCGGGTTATGTGGGAGGGGAGGGGAGGGGAGGGGCACAAGGATTCGGATGAACTAGTCAGGTCCAAGCAGTGTACTAGCCAATCTTTGTGACAACATTTTTTGCTCTTTTTTTTGTCTGACTCGGCCAAGGGTTTGGAAATTTGCTTATGTAATTCCCGTTACGGCGACAGCAGAATATTTGTTTGTTTTAAACCTTTCATTGAGCCGTACATTTATCCAGATTCGTATGGCTATAGACCCAACATGAAAAACAACTGCCGTACAGTCCTATACAGGAAGGGAAACACCGGAAGGGGGTTTACAGGCAGGCGAGAAAAAGGGTGCGGCCAAAGGATGATAACACGAGCAGAACGAGCAGCCCTTCAAACACCCAAATACCGAGACCCTAGGAAACACACCCCGAAAAAGCTATACTAGCAAAAAGGCGGACCATGCTAAGAAGGGACAAGAGACAAAGAGAGTATAACATGAAGGGGACAAAGTGAAGTGCAGCATCTTAAAAGATAACCTATTGGATTAGAGGATAGTAAGGGTACTGATAATGACCCTGATTCTTCGCTGTTCGGGCAGCACATCGGCTGTACGGCCAGCTTCACGTACACATGCGACTATCTTTGTCGCACCTGCAGAGCGGCCCACGGCAAGATGGAGCTAAAAAAGCTAACTTGTCTCGACATTGGGTTCGCGTGCATGAAGTCCACCACCGACCGGGCGGACGCGATGGCAGGGATGGCGTGGGCGGAGATGAAGGCGATCTGGGGCCGTGTGGGGGATGGTGGGAGTTGGGGGTTGGGGAGCGAGAGTGGGGCGAAAGAACACAGGGGGGCCAAAACACATGCAGGAAGAAAGCCGCAGCAAGTGGTTGCGAGCAGCTTCTTCACTGTGGCGACGGAAGGGAAGGGAGGGGATAAAGACTGTGTACGGGGGAAGAGGAGGGTGCTGGGGCCTCCCGGTTTACCCTACCCAAACACCCACCTGCTCTCTCCCCACATCATGTCATCTGTGTATGACAATCACACGCATGCAAGTGCATACACCCACCAGCGGTATGTAGGTAGCAATGAACTGCAACATGGTGAGAACCACCAGAGTGGCATGAAGGGGCAGTCGGGAGCTGATGGTGGGTCCGAGCTGGTTCTGGAGCTTGGTCAGCTGGTGCAGGTACACCAGAAACAAAATGCCGTTCTTGCGAGTGCGCCTGACGGGCCAAGGTAGGTAGGTACGTATGTACGTGTGTTTGTTGAGAGGGAAAAGGGGGGAAAGGAGGGAAGATGGCGGCATGTGGGTGGGGGTGTGTGGGCAGTGGGGGATTGAGGGGAGGGGGGTTAAATGCCGACTTAAGAGGACAGAAGGTGCAACCCACGGTGAGAAGAAAATTAAGAAGAAATCGCAAGGAAATCCCAGGGACAGCAGCAAGAGTAGGGGGTGCTGGTGCATGGGGGTAAAACTGACGGGCGCTGGGGTACAGTGGGTTGGGCCGACTGCCGCAGTGGCACAGCACCCACAGCACATAAGCCTCCCTACCCCTCCCTCCGCATACACATGTACACACATACACACACGGGCGGGCCAAGTTCCCGTCAATCCCCCCACACAAAAAACCACAAACCTTTGTTCCTTTGCCCTCTTTGACTCCCCTCCCCTCTGCACATGCGCTTCTCTTCCTACCAGCTCCCTCTCCTCCTTTTGGCCTTTCTTTTGCGTAGGAAAGAATGTTCACGTTTGCGTTCTTTCCAACTGTAACGTGCAAGAGCAGTTACATATCTCTGAATGATTCTCTTCAAAGGGGTTCACATAGCTATTCTCAAGACTTTCCTTTTTATGACATCGTGCATTAGTGCGAGTCATACACTGGATGGCTACATCTTCGCTGGTGTATCGCATCCGGTGTCTTTTGACACCACCTTGACTGGTTGTGATAAGGATAAACGTAACATTGGCATGGAGACGGTTAAATTTTTCTTTCTGGGATTATGCTTTTACATCATCTCCACTACGTCATCCCGAGGTCGCCGTCTTCAGGGACGCCTTTCGGTCAGTTCTACGTCTGGTACACTCTTGCCCCAGCTTCACTCGTTTGTGGTTCGTCCTCCCCCCCCCCTCCTCCTCAATCCATAAGTCGCGCTCCTCCCGCGGTTTCTCTTCCCTGAAACTCCCACACGCCCTCCCTCTCACCCCGAATCCCCCCTCCCACCCACCCCCTCCCCCCCCCCACACACACTCTTGTAAAACTCACCACAAGCTGGGGAAGGGCAGCCACAACGGCAGGGCATTGAATGCCGCGTACGTCTTTAGGAAGACCATCATATTGAACTTCTTTTCAAGGCGCCCAGCTGCGGACGGGAGGAAGGATGGATTGACGGGCTGATGATGATTGGAGGGGTGTGTGGGCGGCAAAACACGATGACGTGGAGCACGGCATGCGAGGCGGGAACTCCGCTGTGCATTGGGAACGTTGAAAAGTCCCGTCGGATTATTTTAACCCTTCTTCTTCCCCTTTAGTTCCCCAAAGGGGAAGAACTAAAGGGGAACCCCTTCGTCCCCTCTGGGTTAACGGGTCATTCCCTTTAGTTCATCCCCTAAAGGGGAACTAAAGGGGGTTCCCCTTTAGTTCTTCCCCTTTAGGGGAACCCCTTCTTCCCCTAAAGGGGACTCCGTCGCCCGCGCCGTCACCAGCAACATCCAGGAACCCAAACCCCACCCTCACTCTCCCTCTCACCCGAATACATAAGCAGTTGCCTAAACAGGGTGGTCGTCATGACGCTGCAGCTGCTGGTCAGGCGAATCCAGAGGTCCGTGTCCTAAATTGGAAAGAGGGTTTCCCGGTAGGGGGGAAGTGGGAATTGAGGGGACCGGAAAGGTGAAGGAGTTTGTGGGAGCTAAGACAACTTAGGTCTCATTGAAGGATAGGCTGTGGGGAAGGGGGAGGTTCGGGGGAGCTGGAGGTTGAGGAGGGGCAGAAGAAACACATGCGGGGGCTGCAACCCCCCACAGCCACCTCGGCGTGTCGGCCGGGGGGAAGCTGGACTGCTTTGATGATCGCCTTCTCTCCCACACTCCCCAAACGACTTCGCCGCTAGCAGACGCAACCGTTGTATTGCAAAATAACGAAAACAATAACGAAAAAGGACAAGACCAAGAGACAAGGCAAGAGGGACACAAGGGACAAGAACGAAAACCCACCGCCAGAAGCTCCTCAAAGCAGTTTCGTACGGCATCCATGGACATGACTTGGGTACTGCCGTACTGCTGAATCTCCTTCATGGTGACGGCTCCCAGCCTGGACGCCAGCGATCCCGTTACCAGTGGCCGTAGCTGCGACTGCGAGGCAGACGGGCCCCGCGGCAGCTGCTTCTGTCCTTGCTGTTGCTCCGCTGCTGAGAGCGGCGGCGGCGGTTGGCGTTTATGCTGCCGTTCCAGCCCATGCTGCTGCTGCTGTGTAGATGACGGGATGCCTGCCGCCCCAGTGTCTTCGTCCGAGCGGGTGCTCGTCCATTTGCTGGTGTCGCTCTTGAAGCCGAGGGGTGGAGGAGGTGGAGGTGGAGGAGGTGGGGGAGGTGGGGGACGCGGGTCGGGACGTGGGCCAGAGCCTTCCTTGGAGGCGTCTTTCTCGGAGTTGGCCTGGCGCAGCGCCGTCGTCAGCACGGCTTCGAATACGAGGGATCCGTTGGGCCGTTTGTGGTCCTGGGTGCCTAAGAGGCTGTCTACGAAGTCCGCCAGCTCGAGAGCTGAGACCTGCATAAACGCATGTTGCATACACGATAAATCGTGGCGTACATTGGAATGCTCAAAAACGGCAACGGGCTTTGTGTAAACTCGTTGTTTTTCCTACGGACCTTGCCATTCCCATCTGTGTCGAGGAAGTCCAAAAGGATGTCGAACTCTGAGCGCTGATACCATTTGGCAGCTGCGTCGTCCCCATAAGCGCCCATGCACATGCCTCCGGTTGTGTCCCCGCCCAAGCACGCCTCGCCCCTGAGGGGCGCTGGGTCATCGTTACTCGTGTTTGGATATACTTGTGGCATGACACGACTGTGTTGTACAGAGGGCTGCAACGCTGTTCCTCTCCCGTCGGGAGAGGTGCTCGGAAGAGTTCCTCGCTTGTGAGCCCAAATTTTCTATAGATATATCCTTATATGGCAACCATTAATTCAGGCAGATGGAATGAGCACCCTCGAAGTGCCGATACTCTAGGCCACGGCAGCAACTTAAGAGGGCGCGCAGGGCCCAGCCGCAGACTTTCCTGCAAGCTTGCAATAACAGGCCGCTTCACGTTTCAGATGTCATGTTGAAAGATTTCTGCTCGCCATTTGCTTGCAGAAGGTACGGCACAGGGAAAGTAGAAGTCCGTGAAGCGTCTTGCTCCGTGAAGGGTGAGAACATGACTTGACGTAAGAGACAGTATTGGTATCTTCCGGGGTTGATGAAGCTGACGCCAACCTAACCGCGCCAATTCCAAACCGCCTCTGCATCTCGGGAACCTAGCTTTCCCACCTTGCACTTTGTAGCCCACGGATATGCTGATGTCTTCCAACTATCATAATTGAAGTGAAACCGCTGCCATGACCATGACCCTACACGAGCTGCTTAATCAGTGTCACCATTGCCCTCGGTCGAACCGTACTCAGCTTACTCGCGCAACAGCCTCTGTAGAGGTATTGAGTTATCACCTCAGTCCGCGTGGTCGAAAAGCAAGGCCGATCGAATCTAGTAACACGCACGGTGGTGGGCGAGAAGGGTACATTCTGGTTCTTAGACGATTCTACGCCACCACCACAGCACTTCAATGCATAAACAGATACATACATACACACGCAAAAGCGAAAACCGCGTTCGTGTCGATATAAAGACGCACTTGCAGCTCACGTCTCACCTCCCGCCCTGCATACGTCTGGTGAACGTGCAACAAAACTATTTGCGGCTCAACGCCTTAATCGCGAGCCCTTTCACGTGTGTCAGCCGCATATCTCGACAAGAAACCACCTCCAGGCTCCCGCAGACTACCATCCCTCTTCCCCTCATCAAAACCCAAAGCAGGAAAAATTAACAGCTCTTCCCAGCACCGACAGACAGACACACATACATACACACTCTCTCTGGCACACACAGTGACACGCACACAGACACACACACAGAGGCACACATCTTATGTGAACACTGAATAAAACGCGGGCCGGCGGCGGCTGCAGGAGTCTACTTGTACACCTGCATGGCGCCCGAGGATGCCAGCCACTGGGGGCCAGCCCGGGTCCACAGCGCGACGCCCCCGGAGCGGCCCCGAGCCACAACGATGTCCGAGCCAACGTAGGCATAAACGAAGAAGGGAAGCTTCTTGAAAGTCCTGCGATACACAGGTGCGATGTACGGCAGCACTTTTGTACGGCAACTAGACAGGCAGTAAGTCCGGTATGAAGCGGTCTCAAGTGGTACACAGGTTTGCCGAATATGCCGGGTGGTGCGGAGAGGGGCCAGCGCGACACACACCCGGGGTTGCGGTGTGAAGTGGAGTGGGGTGGGGTGGGGTGGGGCGGTGTGGGGGATATTATAAGCACAACGACAACGGCAACAACACAGGTCGGTTCCCATGCTAGGAATTATACTTCGCTGTAGCCGGCAGGATCAGAGCACATCTTTTTAAAGAGGAAGAAAGGAAGAAAAACTGCATGCAAGAGACTGTGTACCATCGCTGCCCTAAACCCTAAAACCCTAAAACCCCTGCCGCCATCCCCCCCTGCCCCCATTCCCCCCAAGCCCTAAGTCCAAGGCCCTCCGCAGCACACACTATCACTTCTTGTGTTATCATGTGTATGATTGCTCCTCCCCTCGCTTCCTCAGCCCTTACTTGCTGTCCATGTCACTGAGCGGCACCTCCTTCTTGAGCGGCACTGCTAGGCGCCAGGGGCCCAGACCCAGATACATGGTGGCCACGTCGAAGTGGAGCAGTTTCTGGAGGGGCCCGGAGAAGGGGGGTTTCAGGGTTTGGGAAGAGACATCAATCCACGCCACCCAGAGGTGACACAAGCGCGATCCCGAAAGAGAGACAGGAGGCGGGCGAGAAAGGAGGGCAGGGGGGGTTGCCGCGGAGACGATTGCTGTCTTGAGCATCGATTTCATTTGCTTTAGCAATGAAGCTTTTGAGGCATGCAGCTGCGGCTGCTGCCGGTGGGGTTATTTAGAGACAAGAGTGGGCCGCGTGAGATTTTGAAGGATGGACTGGTTCTTAGGCAGCAGCAGCAGCAGCAGTTGTACAAATGGAGAGCTCTGCGGGGTGGGGTGCATGAGGACGGTCGCATCGCACGGCAGGTCACACGGCACGGCAGGTCCCACGGTATGGATCGAGCGCGCAGCTCCGGGCAGGCGATGGCAGTTGGCGGTGGTGTACCCCTTCTCTCGGCGTGGTGGCACGTTGGTGCCCTCCGCAACATGATACGTGAACGGAGCCAGGCCACTCTGTCCCACGCGGGACCCACCCCATCCATTTGGAAGCCGCCTTTAAAGGTCAGATGTCCCAATGGGCCCAGGAAGACGCCATTCTCAAATCCAGATGCGTCGAACTTCTGCAAGGAACGGAAGACATGCGGCACGAAAGAATTTCGGCCCTTCAGCGGTCCCGCTAACCCTAGAGACAGTGATGAGAGGGGGGGGAGTTGGAAAAAAGGTTTTTGGCCGCGGTGGGTTTAGTCCCGGGGATGGGTGCGGGTGGGCTTGGGGAGCCCGCCCTAAACCACATGACACGGCCACGAACTCCTCATCAGGCGCCCACCTGACAGGCGGCCAGCGGGAAGAAGCCGCCTGCGCCGCCCTTTTGCTTCTTGGTCGCTGCGGTGATGTCCTTGCCGGCTGGCACCACAAATCGTGGGAGGCCCCAAGGCGGATGGACGCGCAGGGCGGCGGGACAGCGAGTGAAAAGAGGGGTAAGTGCACACGTGGCGCGGATTTGAGTCCAGATATTGCGGGAGTTGTAGTTCAGCTGCTGACCTTGCCTACTCCTCGCCTATTCTCTACCCGACGGCACACCAACACCACCAAGGGGGGTTAGACGAACCACGAGCGAGTGGAGGTGATGTCAAGGAAAGACTGATGCCACCAAAGGGGGCTTCCGGGAGTGTTTTCGCCGTCTACCCTGTGCGCGCTCTCGAGTATTCCCGTGCACTTAATCTCCCCCTTGAACCCATCCCCATACGGTAGTACTAGACCCCCCGAACACACCACCCACAACCCACCACCCACCACCATTACATCGTCCCGCACCGTGCCACCCACTCGTCTGCCACACGCCCAACTTGCAACCCCAGGCCCGCACCAGAGCAGGTGTCTACTTCCATCAGCTAGACCTTCGGCGGCACTCACGCACGGTGTACACCAGCCGCCAGCATGTCCCCGGAGCCGTCAACGTCGCCAGCCAGTCATCAGCCTGTGTGCAGGTGGCAGGTGGCAGGCGGCAGGGAGCAGCAGCAGAAGCAGCAACAGCAGTAGCAGGAGTGTGGGGCGGCCGCCTCCTTCAGCAGCACGCGGATGTGTTGCGATGGCAGGCAAATGGTAGCGCTGGGGGGGGGCCCTGGGCGGGCCCTTGGGGGGAAAGACGAACCATGAACGAGTGAAGCTGCTGCCAAGGAGCAGAACTGACCAGTAGGCGTCCTTGAAGGCGGCGACTCGGGGTGATGTAATGAAGATGGGGGGTTTATGAGGGTGCAGCGCCCTCCTGGGTGACTGAGACTGCAGGAGCCCGATCGGGGCTAGGGACAGCACCCCAACCCCCCACATGACGCACGGACAGGAACCGCATAGAGACCATGCCCGCCAGCTCCGAAGCCACTCAACTCACATCGACCCAATCCGGCAACTCTCGAACCGTACTGACCTTGAGTTTGGCTTTTTCAACCACTACCAGAGCTTGGAGCACCTCCGAGGGGCGGACAGCACCGGGAGAGGTGGCCGCGAGGCGGAGCGTGCTTAATGCGGCCTCGGCGGGTGCGGTAGTGGCCGCAGCGCCTGGCCCATACGCGGATGAGGAGAGGATGTGATGGGGGAATTATGGTGAGACGGGTGTGACAAGAGGTAAAAGGCGCGTGAAGGCGGAGAAGGGTGCTGCAACTCGTGCGGTGCAGGATGTTGCTGATAGCTGACCACTAGGAGTCGTCAATTTGTAGAAGCAATCATGCGCGATCGTTGGTAAACTGGATGCCGAACCTGGAGCTGCAGCAGCGGAGATACGCGATGCGAGGCGCACCCGACGGTCGATTGATTGGGTTCTCAGTTCAGCGCGAGAGCGCGTATGTGCAGGGGAATGGCCCACAAAGGGGCGGCATGCAAGCATCTTTTTCGTGTTAGTTCTAGGTTACATAGATGGAATAGACTGAGCCTGTATGTATCACTTGCATATAGTACGACACCCTGGGGGTTGTCTTTAGCACCTCATGGCTGATTACACCATGGCAACGATCTCAAGCCTTATTATACCGCAATTACATGACCAGCGCCAGCTTGCTTCAATACAGCTTCAACGGTTAACGCACTTTAAATACGTCATGATTCGTGCTTTCCTGTAGGAGTTAACTTCGCTTTCTAGGTCCTAAACATTGACGATTCTCCGGTAGACTATTGCTTGACGTGATAATTGAGCTCGACTTTGCGGCGCGTTGACGTGCTTCAGGAGGCTTGTTTCCTAATTACAGTAAAAAATGCCGCGATACTACTGCGATTACTGCGATACATACTTAACGCATGAGTCGGTGCGTGTTTGGTACTCGGAGCTCAGCGAGCCCAAATTGTCATCTGCTGACGGACGGCATGGCTTCGCAGGCAGCGGTTCGAAAGCAACACAACTCGGGTTATAAGCACAAGGTGGGGACCTTTACTAGTCCCGGGCTAGCAGTCCATGGGCTGGGCTAGCAGTCCTTGGTTGCGGGATGTCGCATCCGGCCCTATCCGGGCCTTCTACATAGTCTGTACTGCTATATTCAGTGGCGGCTAGCATATTTATGGTATCTGTTAGGCAGTTCCCCTAAATCGGTGAAAGGGGGAGGCGCCACAGCCTAGGAGCTACACGCGGGGCCCCCTAGCTCATGTTTCTCCCAACCCGCGTCTCATCCGTATACTGTGCCTTCTGCAGGCCAATGTAAGGAACTACTACAACAACTTCCTTCAAATCAGCGCGGAGGCGGGTGGCAGCAGCAGCAGCGGCATGGGCCCCATGACGTCATCTATGCCAGCTGCACGGGTAGGCTGCGTGTCTCTAGCGATCAGGCCATGTCAGGCCATGTCAGGGGCCATGTCAGGGGCAGGGCGTACAGCGAGCCCTTGAGCTCTGCACCAGTAGATGCCAGGCTTCTCTTTGGTGGTATTGTTTGGCCTTTCCATCTCTGACACAGACACAGCACCGGACAGGCCCTGCCATCCACGGGGGATTGCAGTTTCCGGGCTGTACTCAGGACCGTCGGCCTATGGACAGCAAAAAGCACAGGGCAATGAAGCACTTTTTTGGCTGGCTGGGATGTCCCTACCACTTGCGGAGGTGTCTACTCAAGCAACTGGTGGATGGGATGATTTAGTACGGCCCATGGCGCACACGGTGGAACCTCCTGAGGGTGGGGAGAGAGAGAGAGATGAGATGGGCTGGATGAACTGGAGATGGGCTGTCTCCCAATCCACTACACGGGCAGCAAGATGCTGCAGTTGTTCCTTGTGCTTACATCCGCTCACACGGGCAGCAGAGAAGCACACGCATCCGCAATCCAGCCACAACTGCCGCCACCCGCAGTCGTAAAGTCGTCCAGGGGCCTCTGATCCTTCTGACAATGTCCCGTCTCGGTATTTTCCTGCCTCTACCCGCAGCCAATGGGCCCTATGGGCGGCGGCATGGGCCCTATGGGTGGCGGCATGGGCCCGATGGGGGGTGGCATGGGGCCTATGGGCGGCGGCATGGGCCCAGGTACGCTCCTTCTCCTCCTCCTTGCTTAACCTCCTTTCTCCATTCGTCCTCTTCTCTTAACCCCCACCTCCATCTTGCATTGGCGATTTGCATGGATAGTGATCCCTCCTCCCCCTCGGAGACGTCATCCGGTTCCTCCAGTCGTCGCGACTCATCGCTTTGCAGGAGGGTTGCAGTCGCCTCCCCCGGGCCCGCACCTGGAACCGGGCGCCATAAGGCACGCGCCGCATTGCGGCTGATGCATGTGAATCCCTGCGGATGCCTGGTCAGCATCCTCGGAATGCTAATCCCCGGAACACTGTTTCATCCTATGCCTGTACGCCTCTCACCTAATTTATGCACGACAAGCTTGTCCTCAAGCTTTTACCTAAAGCTTTCGCTGTCTTGAAGTTTTGGGTTTACTGTGTTGCAAATCAGCGGTTGTGTGTCCATAGCAATGAATGGACCTGCTGGGCCTCCCTCCTTGCCAACAGCCATCTTCACGTGTTCCTTTCGCCGCCTGTTTGTTGCTGTTTGCGTGCAGGCATGGGAATGCGGCCCATGGGAATGGGCATGGGGATGGGAATGGGCATGGGGATGGGAATGGGCATGGGAATGGGCATGGGACCAGGTACGTTGGTTGACGGGCGCATTCGGGTTGTGCGAGTAGCGGCGATCGTGGGGCTTTGACGGCATGCCTGCAGATTCCCGACGGTACCATAAGGGGGGCCTGTAGTTCCCGGGCTCCACACAGCAGCCTTCTTAGCATCAATAAGCTGTTGAACGAGCGCGTATTGGTGTGGCGGGAGGGTAGGGTAGAGGTTGTGGTGCCGCACGAAGGAAGGGGGCTTGTCTGCCCCTGCTTTACACAAAGATCGCGACATCCAGCGCATCCAGTACATGCCTCAATTCGCTCAAGCAAGGACAGCAATGGGCCTAGGGTCGTTTTGTTACCCATTGATTAAACAGCTATGGCGCCGATAGATGCTATATTGCCTGTATTGCCTGCCTGACTGCCCGTATACCTTTCGTCTCCCCTGTTCAGGCATGATGCGGCCTCCTATGGGGGGCCCTATGATGGGCGGCATGGGAGGGCCAGGTAAGCTACTGTCCCTCATCGGCTGTCCGTGCCTGCTGCCTTGTCCCGCACAGCCCACATGCCATCCAGGCCATCACTTTTTCATGCATGAGTTAAGTTATGGCCTCTGCTCTTGCATCTTTTCAGGTTGGCACGTTTTGTTTCGTTTCGTGCATATTTCTATTGGAATTTAGGTTTATAGGAGACTGAAAAGAGGCTATTATATCCCGATCTTGCTCGGTGCGGCATGCAGGCATGATGGGCGGTCACATGATGGGCGGGGGACCCATGGGTGGCGGCCATATGGGCGGCGGTGGCGGCCATATGGGCGGTGGTGGCGGGCCCATGGGCGGTGGTGGCGGCCCAATGGGCGGCGGTGGCGGCCCAATGGGCGGCGGTGGCGGGCCCATGGGCGGTGGTGGCGGCCCAATGGGCGGCGGTGGCGGGCCCATGGGCGGTGGTGGCGGCCCAATGGGTGGTCGGTGAGGGGGCAAATCTACGGCGCGTTTGGCGTTGAGCCGAGTGTTACTGTAGCTCTCCTGTTAGCTGGCCGTCGTGAGAAGTTGGTTTGGGGCCCGCGCTGAGACGCCTGTGGCGTGGCAGCTGCTGCTATAACTGCGGGAGGGAGGAGGAAAGGGAGGGAGGGGGAGGAGTTATTGGGGTGGCTGTTGGCGAGTCGGTTTGCGGATGGAGACATGTACTCAGTTGTCACAGGCCCGACCGCAGATATTGTCATGACGTTCAATGGCGCCGAAATATCTTGAGGCGAGGGTTGAGTCGTGGCGGCTGTGCAGTGATTTTGACGGAAGCCTCTACAGGGGTAGCGCACATAGGACCTGACGGGTGAGTTACATACCTGTACAGTTGATGTGTTACTTACCGTGGGGTTGTTCTTGGACAGGTATTGACAGGAGGAGCCGAAATGGCGGGTCCATGAAGTCTATGGGATGGGGTGGATGGGTGTAGCTGGCAAGGGTCAGCTTGAGGCCGCCAACGGTTCTTCAGCTTGTCACTCGCTTTGGCGAAAAGTTGTTGTTGTGCGAAGGACAGAGGTGTCGTGGCGAAGCGCGGTGCAGTCCCGGCTCGGCCCGGCTATGTGAGTCGTCCGAGCATGCGCCGATAGGACTGACGCAAAGGGTGTCGTTTGCAACATCTGTACTCCTAACGTGTCGGTGATTATAACATGGATAAAAACATGGCTCCCTACAAGGCGACTTGACTAGAGGCGACTGACTTCGGTGCATGCACAGGTTGCCAATGCCAGACACGAATTTGAGTTACTGCACCATTTTATGACATGCAATCGGTGTCTACAAACTCTGCTTAGGCCGTAGGCGTCAGGTCGATTTTATCTTCAAGAAAGTCGCAAGTTGATGTACTACATCAAGTTGGTTTGGTAAGTTCGGTTCGTAATCTAGCTACTAGCCTACCACAACATTTGTATCCTTATCCAACTTCCCAGCACATGGATGAGCAAATCGTAAGACTCCACTTTGTGATTACGTGGTTTTTTTGATCAGCTTTGAGTAGAATGCCTTCAGGTCATCGCAAGCAACAGCAGAAACAGCATCAGCCTTCGCCGTCCAAAGGCAACTTCGGCCTTGGATTGCTTTTCTTTAAGGTAAACTTCATTTGCCCTCGTAGGCTGCCATGGCTGCCATTGGTTGCCCCAGAACGTTCAAAGCATCAAAATAAAATTGTCCTAATCGGACGCAGGCAGATGGCAGCCAGGTTACAATTCAACATTGTTCATCTCATGGCGATGGCAGTTCGCCCCGACCCGCCACCGTACCGTCTTTACGGTTGGACTTGCGCACCGGCAAGGTCAGCCACTTCGCGCCATGAATATGAAATCTGCCTGATGTACAACGTGTTGGAATCCATTTCAATGCAACTCGTCCCCAACATCGCAGGTCTGGGTTGTGTCCTCCGCCCCGCTGCCCGCCGACTCCCAAAAGACCTTGGGCATTGTCGGGCTGCTGCGGCTGGAGCGTGGCGCAATCTTAGTGCTCGTCAACAAGGCTAAGAGGGTGTGCGGCTGTGGACACGGCTGCGTATATCGGGGGATTAGGGCTCCACGAACCTGTGTGAATGTGTGTGCGTTTCCCCCTCTCCCGGCCATTAGAATTTATGTGTTTACGGTTCCCAAGCGCCAAAGGGCAAAACTGTACGAAACTCTATGCGCGGGGCGGAAGCGCGTGCGCTTTCATCCGCCTCCTCCATGTCGTACAAGCCGTACGGCGCACCTCCACCCCTATCCCCCATCCCCATCCCCATCCCCCCCTCCAAACACACACACGCAGCACCGTGCCGCATACACTTTCCCCTCCCCCCGGGGGTGTTCCCAAAGGTTTGCGGTCTGCTGGACGGCCCCGTGTACAAGGTGGAGGACACCACGCTGGTGGCGCCTGAGGCCATCAACTCATGCGCTAACGACCTCCGGTAAGAACCGTCAGCTGGCCTAGGTGGGGGACTTGCTGGCGGGGCTGGACGCGGGATGATGCGGGGAGTGGGTGAAGAGGTCGAGTGAGGTTGGGCAGGGGTACGTAGCTCATGATCTCCCACGCCGTCCGCCGCGTGTAACCAGCATGTCTCCAGATGACTCTGCTACTGCCACTACCCCACTACACTACTACTGCCACTGCCATTGCTACTGCCGCTACCGCTATTGCTGTCGCTGAAGGTACGCGGCACTGCTCCAGGAGGGGCTCAACCCCAGGTGTTTCGGAGGACATCTCTACTTCAGCCACACAGCCAACATCACGTCAGCCCGCCAGAGGCAGGTGCGGCATCAGGGCATGGAGATGCTTAGGGTCCGCTTGCGGATTGCGATCCGCACCGCGGTCTAGTAGACCCCTGGGGGATAAAGGGGAGGAAAGGATTCCAGCTTTCGGTGCTATCCAAGGCTTAAGAGTATTTCGCAAACCTAACTGTGCCGCTGTATCTCCACGTCTGTTTCCTCACGCTAAGGTAGCTGTCGATGGAGGTGGAGATGGAGGTGGTGGGGTTCTGCTGCCGAGCCTGGGTACCTGGTGGGTGGCCAGTGGCGGCGGCGGCGGTGGTGGCAGTGGCAGTGATGATAAGGGCGATGAGGAAGGTGGCAGTGGCAGCGGCAGTCGGACGACGACCTTCGGTCAATGCAATGCCGGGGCCGGCGGCCGAAGCGCACCTGGCGGAGGCGGCAGTAGCAGCGGCAATCGCGTCCGCGGCGGTAGCAGCGGGGGCTGTTTATGGTCCCGTGCTGATCGCCGGTTTCTATGGAACGGCGAGCTCATGCGCCCCCTGATTGGTGAGGGGAGGGGAGGGGAGGGCCGGGGAGGGGGGGGGAGGGAGGGGGGGAGGGGGGGGAGAGGAGGGAATGGGGCGTTATGCAGATGTAAAACTCCTACCACCTGGGAAGGTGGAGGGAAGGGAGATTACATGATGAAGATGTGGATGCAGCAAACACGTTTACGGGAAACAACGGCCGTACGAGTCCAAAGCAAAGGGGAAAGAAGGCGTGTGACACTGCGGGGGGGGGTGGAAGGGGGAAGGGGGGGAGGAAATACCCTAATGCTGCTCGGTCACGGAGGGAAAAAAAGAACTGTGCCGACGTGTCCAAAGCCGCTGCGAACTGCTGGAGGAGTCCGAAGAGCGATCACGCGACTGCTCTTCTGTGGACTGTGAACTTTACTACCAACATTTTCGGAGCGCCATGTCCAGGTGTCTGTGTCCGTGTCGAGGGAGGGGGAGGGGGAGGGGGAGGGGGAGGGGAAGAGTCTCTTCAAGGTTTGCACCCTCCGAGCACCACAACCGCCACCTTGTGCGTCTGACATTTTTCCATATTACCCCCTCACCTTCCCCGTCACCTCCCCCGTCACCTCCCCCGTCACCTCCCCCGTCACCTCCCCCGTCACCTCCCCCGTCACCTCCCCCGTCACCTCTCCCGTCACCTCCCCCGTCACCTCCCCCGTCACCTCCCCCGTCACCTCCCCCGTCACCTCCCCCGTCACCTCCCCCGTCACCTCTCCCGTCACCTCTCCCGTCACCTCCCCCCTCTCCCCCGTCACCTCCCCGTCACCTCCCCACCTACCCCCTTCCCGTAACTCCCTCCCCTGTCCGCCCTTCAGAGGCGGGGGCGGAGTCCTTCGCACTTCCAATTATGGCCGGCTACGTGGGCCAGGCGACTGGCGCCACCCTCACCCTCAGGACCAGGACCAGCAGCGGGGCCAGCAGCGGTCAGCGGGAGCCCAGCGAGGGCGCGGTCGGTGTTCCCGCCCCGGCCGATCTGACGCTTATCACCCGCTTAGGCGTTGAGCGGCCTGTAGCTGGCGGCTGGCGTAGGGGAGTGGACCAGCAGGCAAGCGGGTGCCTCCTACACGTACCGCGCAGCGGAGGGAGAGAGGGGAAGGAAGGCGGAAGGGATGAGGCTGAAACCGAGAGCTGGGGGTTTGCGGGGAGGGTTTGCGAGTTTTGTGGAGATCCTCCTTCTTTCTTTGCCATCTCTTCATATTGTTTTGTATCGGGCGGTGTGTACGTTTGGTGTCCGCCGCCTCCTGCTCCGCCCTCCGTCCACAGCCGCCGCATTACATACACTGCTGCTCTCTGTGCCCCTGACCTTATGCAGCCTCCTCCCTCAACTCCTCTTTTCCCACCTCCCCATTGCTCAGGGTCACACGGCGGGTTTTGCTGAGACGGAGGTGGTTCTGACGGTGTGGCAACCGGAGGAAGACACACACTCGCATGGCGAGGAGTGCGATCCGAGCCCACATCACGGGCAGCAGCCGCAGTCGGAACAACGGACGCCGACAGAGAGCGGTGACAGCCCTCGGGACGGTGTGGCAGCACCACACAGCCGCAGGGCGGCGGTGACGTCAGGTGCTGCCGGCGGTGTTAACGGCGGTGTTACCGGCGGCTGGCTACGGCGGCGAACTCGCGTAGCTGTGGCCTCTTACGTAATGGTGAGCGGCAGTAGCGGGAGGGGGAGGGGGAGGGGGAAGGCCTCTGTCCGTCGCCACTGGGATGGACACCAAACACAATTTTGTGCCATGGCGCGTAGGCAACACACACATCACCCGACCCCTCTGAAACCCAAACCCTGACCCCCCTCCCTTTTTCGCACACCCCCTACCACCACCACTCACACAATATCCGTACGACACAGGCTCGCGGCAGTGCGCCCCTCTTTTGGGCTGCCCCTCCGGACCTGAGGCCCTGCCCCCGGCCCCGGGGGCCGGAGGACACGCAGCTACATTACGGCCCCTTCGTACGACATATGGCGCAGCTGCTTGAAACGTACGGCAAGGTGAGCATCTAGCCTGATATCGTCCGTCCCGCTGTCCCTGTCTGTCTGTCTGTCTGTCTATGTGGCTATCTGTCTTCCACTTCACACGTTATCCGGTTGCCTCACGCTCCACTCCACTTCACTCCGCCCCGCCGTACCTTGCCGTACCATGCCGTACCCCGGCTAACCCGCCGTCTTCATCCGGTGATAGCCCCTGTTGCTGCTGAATCTCCTCTTCGGAGCCAACCAACACCAGCAGCTGCGACTTCATGACGTACTGAGCGAGCAGGTGCGTGGGTATGTAGTGGGGGAGGGGAGGGGGATCTTGGGGGTTCAGGGGGACCTGCAGAACGGGAGGGAGCTCTCTTGCCTTGTTAATCTTGTTGTTGTTTGTTGTTGTAGTTGTTACAGCGGCTTACCAAGCTTCTATGGAGATTCTGGGGGCAAAGATTCCTCTTGTGTTCTTTTCGCGCGCGTGTGTTTTGTTGTGGGGATAACACCGCAACGCAGGGCTGCAGCAGGGGGGTAAGGGGAGGGCAAGAGGCGGCAAGAGGGGGAGGAGGAGGTCACTTCCATTCCATTCCGTTCCGCTGCAGGTGGCGGCGTACACGGCCTCCGGAGCCCCCCGGGGGCAACCGCGACAGAAACAGGAACAACTGTCCCCGCAGCAACAGGCACAAGGACTAAACGAGCAGCAGCAGCAGCAGCAGCAACAGCAGCAGGAGGAGGCGCTAGGTGGCGGCGGCAGGACGGAGGTCGCCTCCAGGGGGGAGGAGGGGGAGGAGGAGGAGGGGGAGGTAGAGCGTCCCGCTGTGACGGAGGACCCCGCAGAAGACGGCTCCAGCCGCCGCCGCCGCCGCCGCCGCCTGGAATCCGAGTGCAGCAGCCCGCAACGAGGACCTGAAACTGGAACGGGAGCTGTACTTGGAAGCGGGGCTGACGGGGTGGCGGTGGCTTCCACGGCTGGCGGAGGTGGCGCCAGTGGATGCGTGTCCCTTGTGGGGTTTTTGCTCCAGGGGCGGAGGGCACTCGGCGAGTTGGCGGGGTCCGGCGACACGGCGGCGCTGTTGGAGCGGCGTGTGGCGGATGAGGGGCGGCGCATCCTTCGGCCGTTTCTGTCCGTCGTAAGAAGTTTGGGGGGTTGGGGTCCAGGGTGGGTTGGGGTCCAGGGTGGGTTGCCAGGGTGGGGTGTGTGGCTGTGGTTAGCCAACAGATGAGAGGAGCCCGGAGGCAAGTGCAGTACACGTGGAAGAGAAGCCCCTCCGCGATCTGTTCGGGTTCAAATCTGACCGAGTGCGGCCGCCTTGCCGGGCCCACACGGGGAGATGAATGTACGCAAGTGACCTCTCCCGGCCCCCGCCAGGCACCGCCGTATCCTCCGAAGCTAGTGTCGATACGCCCCAATGCTACTGCCAGTACACTCTAATCGACTTCGATTATTTTCATCCTCGTGCTTTTTTACTCCGATGCGCCTCGTCATTACTTTCTTGTTTCCGTTGTGGTGGTGGTGGTGGTGCTTGTTGTTGTTGTGGTGGTGGTGGTGGTGGTGGTCATTCAGGATGACTTGGAGATGGTGGTTCCGCTGCTGCCAGCCGTGGGAGGGGCTTCGGCCGGCGAGGCCAGCGCCTCCGCCGCCGCTACTGCCGCCCCTGCTGCACAGTCCCAGCCGCATCAGCCTTCCTCGCCGGGCGGCGGCGGCGGCGGTGGTGCAGCAGCAGCAGCAGCAGCAGGAGGAGGAGGAGGTGGAGTTGCCTGGTCGCCGCCTCGTTGTGTCGGTCGCCGAGTGCACTGCCCGCAGGGGGGCCTGGTGCGAGTCAGCAGCGCCAGCACCTCTTCCGCGGGTAAGTGTGGGGGCCGTGCAGCTGACCCAACCGTTCCGGGGCCCGGGCTCTTTTCCTCCCCTCATGCCTCCCACCGCCGGCCCCCTCTCCTTCCCCCCCCTCCTAGCCCCCCCCCCCCCCGCTCCCTTCACTCGCGACCCCCCTCTCTTCCGCTGTCGGCCCTAGGCGGGTGCTGCGAGGAAGTGGACCTAGCGCAGTACGCGCTGGCGCTGCCGGTGCTGGGGGAGGCGCTGGTGGCGGTGGGGGCGACGGAGGACCCCGGAGAGCTGATGTCAGAACACGCCGGTGTCGTACACGGTGGGGTTTCTGCAGCCTTTTTCCTTTTTGGGGGAAAGCGTGGGGGCTGGTAAGGGTTCTGTGTGTATGAGCTATATATGTATGTACAAAATGTACGGAAAACGACGTGCACTCCCCCGAAAACACACACATTCCCCTTCCCCCGTTTCCCCCGGTCCTCCCTCCTCTCTCCTCTCCCCCCACACACATACACGCACAGCCCTGGCGCACCTTTGGTCCCACATGGCGGATGTGTTATCGGATCAAACCCTCGGTACGGCTAGCCAGGCGGGCAGGAGGCTGCGGGCTGCTGCGGCTACCCTGGAGCGCGGGAGCGGCCTCCTGCTGGAGGGGCCCCGCGGGCTGTGGAGGTTAGCCAGGGACAACATACTGGCAGCGGGTAGGTAGTTGGTGGTTGGGTGGTTGGCGATAACGAGGGAGGGAACTCGAGGCGCCTGGGTGCGGGGAAAGGCTGTTAACGTGGGTGGGGTGGGGTGGGGTGTGAGGTGGCAGCATGTGAGTGGAGTTCGGCCCGACGTGGCCGTGGCTGTAGCCGTGATCACGATTGCTGCTACTGCTACTGCTACTGCTGTTATTACGACTGTGCTGCCGCTGCCACTGCTACCGCTACTGCTACTGTTTCTTCGTCTGCGTTGTTGTCCGTCCCGCTCCCCCCTCCCCCCTCCCCCGTGTGTGGTTCGTCTTTCCCTCCCCCCCCCCCTCCCCAGGCGACTTGGTGTCCCGCTACTACTACTCCAACTTCACAGATGCTCGGAGGCAAGATGCACTCGACCTCGTGTCGGGGGCATTCAAGGTGGGGGCGCGTGTCTGAGTACGCGTGTGTATGTGTTTGTGTAACATGTATGTTTGCAGGGTAGAGGCGAACAACGCCCTGCCTGTTTATCCACATATACCGCATCCGGATTGCCAGTGAGGCCATCCGCCTCCGGACTGGAGCCCCACAGGCCCCTGAGTGTGTGTGGGGGGGGTGGGGTCGGGGGGTCGGGGGGGAGACAGCGAGCGTTGTCCTTACACCCTTCCCCCTTTCAAAATGTGGACGCCGGCAGTTCGTTCCTTGTTTCCTTGCGTATGATTCCCGCTTCCCTCCCCCACTTGCCTCTACCCCACTAACGTTCCGAGTGCAGATGGCCTGCCCGCCGTCGGACCTACCCCGCCGTAAGCCGCCCAACACCACAGCCCTGCAGTTGGGCATATTGCTGGTGTTGGCGGCGACCATTCAGGTGCGAGCCGGGGGGGGCCGCTGGTGGGAAGGGGGGAGGGCCGGGGGGGTGGAGACAACTGGCGCGTGTGTGTATTCGTGTGGTGTGATTTAGGGGGACGTTTCTGTCTGGCGCATGCATACACATTCATACCGCGCATAGCGCCTGTCGACCCGGTGGCTGGATCGAGCAACCAACTCGCCTTCAACTCCCCCTCCCGAGCATACATACACATACACATACACATACACATACACATACACATACACATACACATACACATACACATACACATACACATACACATACACATACACGCATATATACACGCTCTTGACATCACTTTTTAAATATCAACGTCTACTTTGGAAAACGCAAGCAGCTAAGTATGCAGTTTTAATGTAAACTTCTACCATGTCGCTGGTGACTATCCGAAGCTCGCGTCGGTATGGAGTTATTCTCCAGTGTACCGCCACCCATACGGCATTTCCCCCCTCCCCGATCACGGCTCCGAAGATCACTGAAACATACAGACAACTAAGCTTACACACATGCACATGCACATACACATACATACACAAACACACACACACACACACATATACAGATGCACACATACACACACATACAGACGCACTGTGCGCAGCCCCGAGGGACCTAGTGACGGAGGTTCACCCCCCCGGGGCCCCCGGGGGGACAAAACCCGTGTGGGGCTGCAGGCCGTCATGTTGGTGTTCCAGCGACCCGTAGGCCTAAGGGATGTGGGGATGCGCGTGCTGGGCCCCGCGGCGCTGGGGGTGGCCTTGCTGCTGGAGGTGTTGCGGCGGGGGACCGGCTACGTGGAGCAGCCGCTGCTGCTACAGCCGCAGCAGCCGCAGGGCGTCTCTGGCTCGTACCCTTGGACCACCGCCACGGCGGCGGCGGCGGCGGCGGCGGCGCGGTGATATTGACGTGGACGTTGAGCCACTTGGCGAGCTGAGCGATAATGATAATAATTAATAATAATAATAATAATAATTAGTAAATGATGATGATGATGATGATGAGGAGGAGGAGGAGGAGGAGGAGAGGAGGTGCTGTGGGGAGAGGAGTCGCATGTTGGGGGCGGGAAAGGGAGAGGGAATATCGGTGTGCCTGACGGCGCCAGGACGGCAAGGGTGGTAGTCGCCGCTGCGTTGCGTTGGCGGGTTTGGCCGGAAGGGGCCCGGTGGTTTCGGAACCGGCCGTTGGTTGAATGTTGGCTGGTTTGTTTGATGGTTGGTACTTGGGATCTATCCGTCTGTTTCCGTTGCCACTGGCTATGGTGCCCGATAAGGGATTTAAGCTTCATGCTTGCGATGGCGGATCCTGGAAACTTCGATAGTCACAGACTCGCGTTGCGGTGAAGGCTTGGAGGTGAAGAATGCGGTTAGGTGACGGCGATCTCAGGAGATGATTTGCAGCCGGTACGGCGCAAGAGGGCGCGCAACTATGGGCGTTTTGGGCCCAGCAGTGTTCGGCGCAGGTTATGTTGTTGCCGTACCGCGGCATATGTGGTTTCTGTACCGCGGGCGAAGTGCACGTGTAAGGGCGTGTGACGGAGAACAGGTGGGAACTGGCTGGCGGAAGGCTGCCAGCTGTGGGGAATGCATCAACCTATGTAGCTTCGTGACAGATACGCAGGGATGCACGCGCGCCATGTTTGCATGATTAGGTACTAACCGCGAGGCCAGGACTACGGCAGCATAGTACGAAAACACGTTTGAATGCGAAGTTGGATTTTCCCCGTACTAAGCATAACAAGGATGCGGGAGGCCTAATCCTAACAGCTGCATAAGTTACTATGGCACGTTCCCAAATATGTGCGATGTGACGCCTTTTGAATAGTTATGTTTGCCTGCTACAGCTTGTAATTTGCCGAAGCAGACTATCTTCATGCTATGGGGCAAGATCGAAACATCATGTCACATATTTTTCTCGTTGTTACATTTGTCCTCAGCTTGATAGGTTGCCAGGCCTGCTGGAAACCGGTCACCGACCATAGTGCGATAGAGCGTGCTGTTAAGGACGCGTTTGGTTGCGATCCTGCAACGGCAAAGATACAGGCTAAAACATTCCTCGCTTCGCTGAAGCATCGCCGTCACAGCTCTGCTTGTGCGGAACACTGGTGGCTTGGGAACCTAGCAGGCAAAAAAATTATGCAAGGCGTTCGATTATCGCACGTATTGAAGGTGCTCTCACTCTGGAATGCATTTTTGCATGCAGAACTTAAACTGAAGGCGAAGGAGCAGCGCGCGGCCATCGCCGATGTAGGCTGCAACAAGGTAGATATCCTTCTCCGTGCGTGGGGATGCTGAAAGCGCAGTAAGGGCCACATAGGGATTGGAAAGATAACAATTCCTGGCTTAAGACGGGAATCCTTGCAGCAAAGGAGGTAACCGCAGGAAATGCCAGAACCAACCCCGCATAAAGCGCCCATCGCCGCCTGGCATGGCTTTCGCATAGTCCTTTCCGTACATCCCCCCCACCGTACATCCCCCCCACCCGTACATCCCCCCCACCCCTTTCCTCTCCTTCCCACGGTTTGCCCCAGGCTTACTTTTCTGCCACAGCGCTCAATTACCTGGCGCCAGGGTACGGCAACCATCTGCAGCTGCTTTATAAG
This sequence comes from Volvox carteri f. nagariensis, assembly GCF_000143455.1. Lineage (NCBI taxonomy): Eukaryota > Viridiplantae > Chlorophyta > Chlorophyceae > Chlamydomonadales > Volvocaceae > Volvox > Volvox carteri. The sequence goes on along the minus strand of NW_003307548.1, from coordinate 662,655 downwards.
TCCCACGCGAACCGCGCAGTGTACGCAAAGCCATGCGGCGGTTGCAACGAGTGCCTACAAAACCCACCAGACCGCATCGTCAGCGGCCAGCGAACCGTTGACGTCTTCTGCTTCGAACCCTCTGAAATCCACTTCGTCAGCCTCACACAGGCGCGCAATGCACTGTACGGCTCCCCTGACCCTACCTCCAAGCCCCCACCCCACCAGGCCACCAAGGTCAACTTCCACATCGTGCCAGCCGCAGTCTCCAACGCATCGGGCATCGCACACTTTCCAGTTAACTGCACCGGCAATACCTGCAGCCTCGGCGACAGCAACGTCGCCTTCCAGGCGGTCAACGTGACCACGGTGGATGAGGAGATGCGGTCTCGGAGCGTGTCGTACTTAGACGTACTCAAGATCGACACGGAGGGCTTCGACCCGGCGGTCCTGGCCGGAGCCTACGAGTCCCTCCGGGGGCACCGCATCGGATTGCTGTCGTTCGAGTACCATTCTCTTTGGAAGCGCTCGGGGGGCAGTTTGCGCCAGTGCGTGAGATATCTTGACGATCTGGGTTACACGTGTTTTTACGACGGACCCACTTTGGCCAAAGTCACCGGGGACTGCTGGACAGAAGCGTATGAGCTGCGGCGCTGGTCGAACATCGTGTGTGTCGTACGTGGTACGGACATGGAACGGGAGCTGTACTCGGGGAGCTACCTGGCGTCCCCCGAGTTGAAGGGGGGGAAGCTGGGAGGGGGGAAGAAGAAGTGGGGGGCTTAGGAGCGGGTTAGGAGGGGTTAGGAGGCAGAGAGGGGAAGGGAGAGAGCAAAAATGGTTCGGTCGGGAATACAGGCTCGACGGGCTTACGGGCGGATGAAGTGGATGTCCCCCTGGGATTGCTGTCGCGGGGGAGGAGGTTTGAAAGGAGGGGAGGGGGCAGCTGGCGGGAGCCGACTTCGCCGCGGCTGGGGGTTCTGAAAAAGCCTGATGGAGTGCGGAAGGGCATGGCTGGCGTGGGTGTAGGTATAGGTATATAGGTAGATGGGGAAGGTCCTGCTCCTTATTTCATCCCCTTCAGAAGCGGAGTTGCAGGAGGGGTTGCGGTCAAGGATCGGTTCTTCTGTGCGCGTCAGGACGTTGGCCTGCGTTGCTTTTATATCGGCAACGTACGGCCCATGCCCTCATGTCCCGTGTGGGACATTTGATGTTTAATTCACGCGCGTCCATGAACGAATGGATGCGTACACGCGTACGTCATTTTACGGTGCCGTTATGTATATAGAAGCCGCGCGCGGTTGGCTAAGCACTGTTGCTGTGCGGCACTGTTACAAGGGAAACTGTTACAGACCCACCCAGAATAATTGTATGGCTTGCGTTGCTGCAGTGCGTGCGCGTGTGCGTGTGGACTGATGCTCACATCTGCACATCATTTGTGCAGTTTGCCTTTTACGAACGCGTGCTGTTATTTTTTGTGTGCATTCGGGTTCATGCTGATGTGGACACCGGAGCTAAGGCCGTGCGCGTGGGTGCAGGTTTTTTGTGGGTGCAGCTGATGTGGCGGCTGCGGTGGCTCCGGTCTCCAGCCGGCATTCGGGGGTTGTGTTGGGGCAGCACAGTCTTGGGGAGAGCTCGCGCGCCATGACAGCAGGCAGCTCCTTGGACGGCATTGCCCCACCATGTCCTGACGGGGGCTGGTTGAACGCAGGTGTAATAGAATGAATGGCTGCGAGTAAAGTGAGTGTCCAATCCAGTGCCATCGTGGTGTCATGTGTGCTGTATCGGGACTCTTGGTTCTTGCTGCGTTTCCCGTCTTGGTGCTGCCTTGGATAGAGGCGGGTGGACAGGACACGACATGACATGACCAGAAGGGTGCGGACGAAGGGTGCGACAGAAGGGTGCGGACTGACAAAAACGCATGCAGCAATGCGAAGCGAAGCAGGGGGTTTACGTACTCCGTGCCATTGTGCCATGATTGTGAAGGGTAACAGCCGAGGGGGGGGGGCAGCGAGTAGCTGGCTGGCTGGCTGGTGGTGTAAGCCAGTGTATCACTTGCATGTATGGAGATGTCAAGATGTCCGCATGCAGGCGGGCCCCCTCTTCATCCTTCAGAAATGCGTGTGCGCCAGGATACAAGGCTGCGCCCGTGCGTCAGCAGCCTCGGTGGAGCTATGGCGCACTAGCTAAGAACGCACCACGAGATAAACATTGTATGATCTTAACAGACTTCACTTCGACTCAAAGGTGGGAAGGGACGACATGGTCTGCCTTTCACCAACGCTAATGAGACACGTTTGCATGGTCTCTTTACTCTCTTGCCAGAAAGTACCAGCCCCCACGAAACAGTCACCGCAAAGGTTACCGCTTGACGAAATAGTAGGTCAAATTGTGTGAAATACCAGGAGTTCAGGACGCATCCAGGGCCGTACACAAGTACATCAATCCGTGCGCATGAAGCCCATTGTACGGTGCAGGGAGGCCCGTGCATGCAGGGAGGCCCGTGCGTGCCTCAGCCGGGGGGCCACGGCAGCTGTCAATATCGACACCTGCTCTCGACGCGAAAACAATGACGAACTGCTAAATCCCCTCCTGGACACTGCACACACTGCATCAGGATTGCATCGGCGATTCGCGTGTCTCAGCGCATCCTAATTCCCGGGAATCAGCAAACTACCAAAACAGCAAGTTGCTATCTATCTACTAGGCAATGTATTCCCTGCTATACCCTACTCCTGCATATGCATATATTATAATGTGAGGAGTATATAATGGATTTGCGTGCGCACAAGACATATCCGAATAGTGAGCCGAGGAAAAACTATTGTTGTACTTTTGTACCTGTAATTTTTAATTAGCACATGGCCGGGGCCCCATAAAGCGATGCGCCAGCGCACGCGGCCTGATCCTCCCCCACCGCATTAGCACCACCATATCATGGCGACCACCTCTTTTATATAAGTGCCTTAAGAACTCCTCCGTAGCGCATATATATCAGGCACAGCGTTTCCCCGCCAGCAAACTGTCACCCGCAAATGGATTCAGCATTCAATGCCGCGGGTCAGCAGCGACCATTACGGGAAGATGTCACCCGACCAGTACAGATTTTAGCTGGAAACACACGCACGGTGCGCCGCCCGATCCAAACCGTCACCAACCACCTGCTGCTGGCACGTGCACTTGGAAGAAATTGCTTCCGGCCTGCTGACACCTCATCCCCCATCCCCCCCTCACACACATACCCCCCCCCACCCATCGCCACCGGCGGTGCCCTTCCGGAGCAACCGCCAGCGGGCTCCTCTCAGCCACCGTCACGAAGCCCTCTGCTATAATCGTCATTTCCCAACACCCCATCAATATCGGTCACCAGTCACCATTAGCAAAATAACACTATTTTGGCGCCTATACTCCTGTTTTGCTTGAGAGCTTAATCCTAATGCCGTCGCCGTCGCGCATTTGGGTCAGCTGGTAACTGTCAACCACCACCACGTCAACCACCAATTCACGCGCAGGGACCCCCTCGAGAGAAACCTCCCTTGCTACCAGCTATGGCCACCTAACCACTCAGCCACTCAGCCACTCAACCACTCAGCCACGTGTTCACGTGCAGCCTATGTCGGCGGGGCCAAACCAAAGCGCGCAGTAAAACGGGATCGCCGTCCCGCCCAGGGCCAAATTCAAACTGCTGCATGCAAAATGGCTTGCGGGTATTTGTATGCATGTATGTATGTATGTATGTATGCGGTATTACGAGTTCATTTGGCAGCGCATGAAGAGACATAATGCGGGTAGTTTTTTAAATCCTGCTAGTGTGTGGTGCACATCAAGACCGCGCTTGGCGGCGCTAATGGGAGACCCCGCCTCCGCGCCTAATGCCTAATGGCTGCTGCCGAATCCGCCATTGCCACCACCACCGGCAGCCGCGGCGGCGGCAGCGGCGGCGGCGGCGGCGGCTCCCAGTCCAGCCGTACTCATAGCATGGCTGCCGCCAGCTAGGCCGCCGCCGCCACCCCCGCCGTTCACAAGCTCACTTAAGCGCTGCTTGCCAGTAGCCGCGCGATAAACGAAGCCGCCCTTCACTATTACATTCGGCTGCCGTATATTTGGTGGCAAGCTTGTACGGCAGCCTCCTTTGGTCAGCAGCGACGCCAGGGCATTGGCCGTCGGGCTGGGGCTGTTGCTGCCGCCGATGGCGCCGCCGCTGCTGGCTGCTGGCGACAAGGTAGAGAGCGCCGCCGCTGCCGCCGCCATGACGTTGCGATGCGCCGCCAGCGACTGCGCTAAAGAGGCCTCGGAGCTCTGGGCGGCATGGCCCATCCGGCGGGTCACCGGGCTACTAGGACCGCCACCGCCACCGCCGCCACCACCGCCGCTGCTGCCGCCGCCTCCGCCGCCTCCGCCTCCGCCGCCGCTGCTGAAACCATTGGCGCCGCTGGACCGCAGCTGCGGTAGGTGGGTGCTACTGCCGCCTCCACTACTGCCGCTGCCGTTGCCGTGCACGGACGGCGACGAGGGGCGCCCGGCTGCGGCGGCTGCCGCCGCCGCCCGCATGTACTGCAGGAAGGGCGTCGACAAAGGGCCGACAGAGACGGCAGCCGCCTCCGCGGCGTTGGCCGCTGTGAGGGGAACCACTGCCCACGTGTTTGGCGGCGGCGATCCGTTCCACACGTCGCCGTACGTGCGCTGCCGTGGGCCTTCCGAAGTCTTACGTTGCGAACTGTGTAGCTTCATGCCGTTGGCGGGTGCAGAAGAATCCTGCTCGTCGCACCGAATGCCCTCTACCGCCGACACGAAAGACTCTGCGTTGCCATAAGCGCCATCAGGAGCAGCCGTACCGCCGGCGGCAACGGCCGCAGAGGCCGCCGCAGCGCCGTCAGGCATTGCAAAGGTGCTCGTTCCATTCGCTGCCGCGTCATCATCACCGCCGCCGGTGGTGCCGGCAGCTAAAGCGGCGCCCGAATCCACGCCATCGGCTGTGAGCGACGCGTACGACATACATGACGGAATGCTATCCTCTGCCTCCGCCAGCGGCGCTGGCGCCTCGGCATCCAGACCGGCGCTGCTGGCGGCGCCGGCTGCGGCAGGCAAGGACTCTTGTCGAGAGAGTCTTGGAAGCGGCCCGGATGCGGCTGGGGCTGGGGCTGGGGCTGTGACGCCGCAGCTGATGCTGGAGCTGTTGCTGCTACTGCACGGCGGTAGCTGCGTCTCCCGCTTCTCGCCCACCTCGCGGTTCCCCGCGGCACTGACTGCGGGACTGACCACCACCTCAGGGAGTCGTTCGACTACCCCCCTGTCGTAGTTGTACGATGCCACCTGCACCGGCGGCGGCGGCGTAATTCGCCTGCCGCGCCCAACTCCCCCTTCGCCGCCGCTACCGCCAGAAGGCTCATTCGTAACACTCGCCGCGCCAGCAGCGCCCGTGCCGCTGCCGTACTGCGGATCCGTCACCGCCGCCGCAGCAGCTGCCTCTGCTGAAGCTGCCGCCGTCGACGCCGCCGCCGCCGGTGTGGCGTCGGTCAGTGTCGTGCTGGAGCTATCAACGGGTCCGCCGCCGCCGACGGGCGCTCCGCCCTCTGTCGTACTCGGCCTTCGCGGTGAGGCGGGTCCAGGGGAGGCCGTCGGTGAGGCGTGTGGGCTGTCGCGTTCGGGGCTAGAGGCGCTCCGGCTGCATGTGGCCTGGGCCCCGGGGAGGCAGCCGGTGGCGGCCGTGGCCCTAGGGCTGTCAGATGCGGTCAGTGTAGCCGCCGCCGCCGCCGCCGCCGCCGCCGTATGATGACCGGACTCCGGTTGCTTGGGACCGCGAACCTGCGCGTGTACGTGTGTATGTATTTATGTATTTGTGTATTTATGTATGTATGTATTCATGTATGTATGCTACTTGGCAACAAGCCTTCGAGAAGAACATAGGGAGTGCCGTACGAGGTAAATGAAATGGTGTTCTTTGAACTACCAACATCGCTAGGCACGTCAGATGACGTACGGCATAGTACGGCACAGCAACGCCTCGGCTTGCAGTATGACAGAGCATACTACAACATAGCACAGCACTCGGCGTGTTAGATGTATCGGTCCTGCGTTGTATGTACGGCTTTAGGGGACGATCAACTGCAAGCAAGCGCAAGCAAACGCCGTACAACAGAATGGTTCTGTCGGCGCCGCCGCCCGTACAAACTCCGCCAGCCCCTAATCTCACCTCCGACGGCGCCCGCATGATGCGAAGCACCGACGAGTGCGGTCCGCTCATGCTCGAGCCCGGTGTGCCGTACCGTTGTCTCGTCCCGCCGTACTGCTTTTGCAGCTGCGGCGGCGGCTGCTGCAGCTGTTCCTGCACAGCCCTGGCACGAACACTAGCCGGGGCGATTGCAAACGGCAGCGGCGCGAGGACGCCGAGGGAGCTGCTACTGCTGCCGCGGACTGCGCCGCTGGCGCTGCCGCCGGTGGCGGCCGCAGCGACGGCCGCGGCAACGTTGCCAAAGCCACCGCCAAACGAATATCCGCTCCTGGCTTTGACGACCTCACGTGGTGGCGGCGGCGGGCCCGTGCCAGCGGGGCTCGTCCCAGAGGCTGCTGTAGATGTTATTCCGATTGATGCCGCCGCCGTCATCGATTCCGGCAACCTCTCCCGTGCGCTCCAAGGGCCCGGAGTGTCCGGAGTGCTGCAGCGGCGAATGACCAGATGCGGCAGAGCAGACGGGGACTCGAGACCCGGGACCCCATCGCCGCCGCCGCCGCCAGCGGTGTCAGACGACAGCGCGCCGTCACCTGCAGCGGTGCCGCCGCCGGCCGGCGGCCGGCGGCCATCCCCCGCGGCGCCGCCGCCGCGCATTGACAGCCGTGGGCGGCCGCTCCCGCCGCCGCTGCCGGCGGCGGTAGTGACAGCGCCAGGGGTGCCGCTACGGCTGTACAGCGTGTTAAGTACGCTGCACGGCCCGAAGTTTCCAAGAAAAATCCACTAACGGTAACAGTTGCAGCGGCACGTGCTTCAACAGCTGCTGAGTCACATCGTTATCGGCGTCGGCTGCGTCGGCGTCGTCACCCCGGTAGCTGTACTGGCCCTCGTGACTTTCACTTCCGCTGCCACCGCTGTCGCTGTCGCTGTCATTCGCGTTCTCGTTCTCGTTGTCACCCGTCGCGCCGCCATCGCGCAATCGGCAGTCCGCGCTGGCGGATGAGGAAGCCTGTACGGCAGGTGACGTGGTGCTGTCAGCGCCGCCTTCACATCTTTCGCCGCTTTGATCGCCGCCGGCGCCGCCAGCGGCGCCGCCGCCGTCATCACCAGGCGGTCTAGAGTGTTGCGACGCCGACGCCTCCCGTGCGGGGTTACCGCGGCCGCTAGCTGCCGAGTCCGCCGCCGTCGCCGTCGCCGTCGTCGCCGCCGTCACTGTCCGCGACGACCTGGGGCTGGGCAGTGCGACGGCCATTTGTGACCCCGACGGCGACGCCAACCCTGCTGCAAGACCACCACCACCACCACCGCCGCCGCCGCCGCCGCTTACTCGGGTCCCTACAGGCCCGGTGCCAGCCTCCGCGGCTGAGCGGAGAAACGTGTAGCCCCAGCCGAACGGCAGCGCAGCCACCGTCGTAGGCGCCGGCATCGCCGGCGCCGACGGAGATCGGTGCGTCCCCGACGGAGCTGTGCCGCCGCCACCGCCGCCGCTGCCGCGCACATCATCCTCGCTGTACCCCGAGCTGAGTCCATCCACCCAGTCGGCAGCGGCGAACTGGGAAAGGACGGTCTGCAGGCGGGAGGCTACGCCAGTGCCGGCAGCCGCCGCCGCCGGCGATAGCGGCACCGCCGGGCGCTGCGCCGCCGGACGAATCCACTCCGCGGCGGCGACGCTGATGGTGGCCCACGGCGAATGCGACACGTCGGCATCAAGATCAAGTACGAGTGATGATCGCTCGCGGGGTTTCGGAGAATCCAGCTCCCACATGGCTGTGTCGCCGTCCCCGGCGTCGCCGCCGCCGGTTGAGTGAATAGGGCCCAGGTCGGTTCCGCCGGATCCACTTGTACGGGACGGCGCACCGGCACCGCCGCCGATGCCGCCGCCGCCACCAGGGCTGTGCGGGGGGCCCTTCTTGCCAGTGGGCGACGACGGCTGTTTGCGGCCGGTTGAATCGTCCAAGGCCCCTCTCAGCAGTTGAGCTCGGTTTGTGGGTTTGAGGGCCTGGCGGCCCCGGGATGGATGCGGTGAGATGGGGAGGAGACATACATACATACATACATACATACATACATACATACATACATACATACATACATACATACATACATACATACATACATACATACATGCATGCATACATACATGCATGCATACATACATACACCGATCCTCAAAAATCCTCATTCCCCTCATCCTCTTAATTCTCATGTTTTCTCGATTTCTAAGCTACCACCTCAAGTATATCCACTCTTCCCGCTCCAGAACCCCCTCCTGGCTCCTCTCACCCGCAAGCTGTGCCCGCGCAGGACTCTGCTGACCCGAGCAGCCGCGCCTTGCTCCTCCCGCTCCGCCTGAACCAGCAGCATCATCTTGGCCTCCGCAATGGCGCGGAGCTCCTGGCCGGGGAAGAACGCAGGGGGGGAAGACCAACGACCCCACGAACGGGGGAGAGGAGCTGATGCCAAGGACAGGCTGATACCGGGAAGGGTGGGGGGTGGGGGGTGGGGGGAGATGGCGGCGGCCCGCACAGGCCCACCCGCACGAAGACGAGGGGGACATGGGGGAGGAGGGCATGTAGGGATCCCAGCTACGGCTGCTGCTGCTGTCGTACTTAAAACGCCCGAACGACGGGTCCTCCTCCGCATATACCCTCACACCCAGCCGCCCCGGGGGAAAGCCATGGGCTTAGGGTTCCAAACCCCCAATTTCATAAAATTCCCTTAAAACTACAAAACAAACCGCTCCCCTCCTTTTAAAAATTAAAACCCAAAAATTAAAACCCATCACAGCTGCTCCCACACACAAGTAAAACTCAACGTAGTCGGAACCCGTTCGAACCCCCAACCCCCCCCGGTCCCCTCCACCCCACCTCTAGCTGCGCTGGCGGGCAAATCCGCAGGAAGTGCAGTCTCTTCAACTTGTAGAACAGTACCTCTGTGGCGCACCTGACGGTGGAGGCCCGATGGCGCAGATTCCCAAACACACACATCTCCCCGATAAGCTGCCCGCTCTGAACCGCCGCGACCTGAAATCAGACAGACAGACAGACAGACAGAAGGGACGGCAGTAGGGACAGACAGACTGACGGACAAACTGGCAGCCCGGGGGAACCGCCATGTATGGGCGACCCCGCCACCTTACCCCTTTGCATGTTGTCCTAACATTATACATGGTGGTCTCACTTGGAGTATCCGTCTACGGTATTATTTTTGTTTCATCGATCGTCTGTGCATTCCGATGTGTCGTACCCCCTTCTCCCCTCCCCTCTACCCCACCCCCTTCCCTGTCCGACCCACCTGAGTGGTCTTCTTAGGGTCCGTCTCCGGGGGCTTGTTGGCTGCCGGACTCCAGCTCGGATCTATAACCACATGGCACCTGCGCCGGTGGGGGGAGAGGAGAGGGGGGGGGAGGGGGAGGAGGGGGGAGGAGCGGGGTGCGACAGACGAACCACAGACGAGTGAAGCAGATACCGGATATAACAGACGGATACTCCAGGACTAGACACAGATATATTGCCAGTTAGGTTTTGAAGAGGTGAGGAGGGAAAAAAAAGGTGGGGGAAGAGGAGGAGGTGGGAGAGGGGGAGAAAAGGAGGCCGTCTTTCCAACCTTTCCCCCATAACGGTTTCCTTCCTCTTCTAACCCTGTCCCTTTCCCCCCACCTGCCATTCACCACTGCCCACATGCAATCTGCCGCGTCGCCCTGACGGCACAGCAGCTCCTTTGGGGGCAGCTCCTGCGCGTGTGTGTATGCGGGGGGGGGGGGAGGGGGGAAGAGGGCGGGGGGAAGTTGAGGTGGGTCCGGGAGTTGGTGGGAGAATGCGGGTGGAGGGAATCGGAGGGCCTCAGCAGCCGGGGGGAGGGGAAACGACACGATGATTCAACTGTCAACGAAACAACTGCCGACGTCCAAACTACCTAACTGCCGTAGGTGTCCTGAGCACCAGGGATTCGGAAGGGGGAAGAGGAAGAGGGGAGGGGTTGCTGGCAAAGGAACGAGAAACTCGAGCGGGCGGGCTGAGCGGGCGGCTTGGGGGCCGGAGGGGTCCCTCCCCGCCCCGCTGGTGAGCTCAAGCTTGAGGTGGCTCCTACCACTTCGTAGAAGAAGGGCGTCAGCCGCTCCACCACGCGACGGGGCATGTTGCCGAACACGGGCAGGCGAGCCAGGAAGTCGATCTGCACCGGGTAGGGGGTAGGGTAGGGGGTAGGGTAGGGGGTAGGGTAGGGGGTAGAGTAGGAGTCAAAGGACCGACTTGTAGTGTGTGTGTTTTATCTTGCTCAGACGTGTCCTCTAGCTCCAGCTCCACTCCTGACCCGCGACAGACGCGGGACGGGCCGGACCGCGATGGACATGGGCAGGTTGCAGGATTGATTGGATTGGTTGGATTGAGGTGTGCGCATGCGTGCATGAGAGAGAGAGAGAGTGTGTGTGTGTGTGTGTGTGTGTCTCTGTATGTGTGTGTGAGTGGGTGTATGCAAAAGGCAGTACGCGCATTATAACTGTCTTTTATGCATAGGAGCACAGGTACGATGCGCCGTATACCTTTCTGTTAAACGACGCTCGTACATTCAACGCAACGGTGTCGTGGAACAGGTGCCGAGGAACCACCAACAGCGTCGCCCGGCTGGAGACCACCTGAGCACGTAGCAACACGGAACTCAACACACCAATGTACGACAACACGCGTGTCGTACAGCAACGGAGACGGCAAATGAAGGGCGGGTACGTTGACACACGTCCCGCCCCCACATTCACCACCAGCACCCCTCCTCCTCAGTTAGGGCTCCCCCACATGGAGGTGGTGGCTAAGGGTCCCCTTCGGCTCATTGGCTGGTCGTGGTGTTACATAAGGCCCGGGGCCCCCTCCTGAGCCCCGCCAAGCCTTCGGGGGCGAGCCGGGGGGCTGTCCGTTCGTGCGCGTGCCGCCCCTAGCGGTGGGCGGCCAGTAGGTTGGGGTGCCCTTCGTTGTCTAACTGCCCCTCTGTACGTGAGACCTTTACCTCCCAGGGCCCCCCTTTTTTGTGGGCTGTGCTTAGGGGTCCCGCCCCCCTTATTCGAAGTGCTGCTGGGGGAAAAGAGAAGTGGGGAGTGTCTCTGGTTGCTGGCTTGTGTGGGAGCTGTCTGAGCCTCGGGGCCGCGGGGAGGTGGCGCAGCGGGGGGCGTACGTGGCACCTCTATACGGTACTGTACTGTACTGTACGAATGAAAGCGCCTTTTATGGCCATTACAAGAACCGTTGGCTTGGGTTATGCAGACTTAGCGCGACTACCGGTGATCGATCTGTTCAGTTCTACTGCTATCAACCAACCGACCAACCGACCAACCAACCACAAATGCATGCACATAAATTTCATTGGGGTCTATGTGGGGCCATTTGTGTTTTGTCCTGTGTTTCTGTGCGCCCTGCTCTCCGGATGGCCCCAGTCCGCCAGCCCCCCCCCCCGGGCCCCCCCCGGGCCCACCTGGGCCCTACACGACCAACGTATGCCCGCCAGCACGGGCTCATCCCCCACCAGTTCCCAGGAGTTGAACCGCTGCAGCACATCCTCTGAACGCCCCGGGCAGCGGGGGGGGGGGGAAGGGGAGGAGGAGGGGGAGGAGGGGGAAAGGAAGGGAGGGAACAATAAGCAGACAGGCAGGCAGACAGACAAAGGGGGAAAGGGTGATGTGGCTTATGGAGGCAGGGAACATGAAAAGATGGGATTGGAAAGGAAAGGTAGGTAGGTAGGGTTGTAACCCCCAACCCCAACCCCCTTCCCCCAAGCCCCCGCCGTACCCTCCACTCCCCCTCCCCCGCCGTACCCTCCCGTTGGTCTCCCCCGGCTCCGCTGGACCTCCTCCGCTGTCCCCCTCCGTGGTTTTGGTGGTTGTGTGAGTGGTTATGGTTGTGGTGGTTGTGAGGCGGTTGGTCGATGAGCACCACGGTTCCCTCCACGAGCAGGTACACGCAGTCGGCCACGTCACCCGGGCGGAACAGCACCTCACCACGACTCGCCTGCTGGGCGGCAACCTGTAGGAAGAGAGGGGGGGGGGTGAGGGGGGGTGAGGGGGGAGGGGAAGGGATGTAGCTGATGATAATGATAGTGATAATGATAATGATAATGCTGATGGCGACATCCAACGCCGCAACTGCTGCTGGAGTTGTCGGTCCAAAGCGATATGCGGTACTTACACCACCACCACCGCCACGACCCCCCCACCTTCGGGGGGTTGGGGACGGGGGATTACAGACAAAGAATAGCGGATCAAATGTCGAGGGGGTAAGGGTACACGTGTACAAGGGGGAACTGGGAAAAGATGGTACTCCCCGAAAAGAGAAACGGAACGGCGGCGGAGGTCCGTAAAGAAGCGGGACCACTGGCGGGGATGAGGGTGCGCGTGGGAGCGGAGGCGGAGGCGACGCGTTAAGATTCCTTATTTGCCTTATTTCCCTCCCGCCAACTCCCTCACTTCACATCGCCGTGAACCCCATTCACGGCTCAGCAATTTCCCTCTCCCCTCCCCCGGGCTCCCCCTTCGCTCTGAACCCCTTTCCTGATTTCCCTTTGAAACAAATTCCGCCTGAGCCTGAGCCCCACCCTCCGGCGACCCTAACTCAACATCAACCCACTCCACCCCCCCTCCGGAGCCACCCGTCCCCACCTGCCGGGCTAGCGACGCCAGACATGCCTCCCCCGCCGAGCGAAGCTTGGGGAACAAGGACAGAAGCGATACGATGGCGGATACCTGCCGCCGAAAATCACGCGTCGTACAGGAGATAGATGGTGAGTTCTGGGAGTCACGCTGAGGAACAGGAGGGTTGGTTTTACAGCCAGGAGGCTGTTGTGGGATACCATACAGGTTCCGTGCCGCAGTGGTGCCGTACTGGTATCGGGTGCCCTACGGTTGCAGCTACGGGCAGCAGCGTTGTGTTTATTTTTATTTCTTTGGGGCGGTTTGGTGGGTTGAGTTGAGCTGATATGGGGCCCGATACTCTCGCTGGGGAGAGGGGGCCAGCAAGAGCAAAGCCACGGTCAGGCCTAAGGTACGGTGCCGTTAGGGGATGGACGGAACCTGCTGTCTGGGGGGTTCTCCGCGTCCCTTGCCTAAGTGTGTGGAATGATGATGGGTGCGCGTGCCGCAAGGGAATATAGAGAGCTGTGGGAGGATGCAGGACGACGAGTGAGGAAGGCGGGTAAGGGCTGTGTGATGTGTGGGGTGGAGAGCTGCTTCCCTTGGAGCGAGGAGGCAGGGCTTCAGGGGCCATGTTGCGCAGCCCCCAGGCGGGGGATAGATAGATCGATGGATAGATAAAGAGTCATGGGGAGAAATAGAGGCTTCTAGGATTTTGATGTGCAAGGACATGACATGAATCCATGGAATTGGCTGTGGTGTCTAGACGCAGCCAAGCGTCCACATGCATGCCGAACCTCCTTTGCACAAAGTGCGACAGAGCCGGCTTGAAACTGCTTTTGGGATGTATGATTGATACAAGTCGAGTCGCTGGAGCTTTGCCCGCACCGCATGCTGCTCCTTGGCTCCGGGGACGCGCAATTCTTGTGCATTGCCGAAAACACCTCGTCACGCACCTGCTCCGCGGTGCGGGACTCTGGAGGTGAAAGAATCCATCCAGAGACCTCTTCTCGTGTCACATTTCTCCTCGCAGCACGATCTTTGGTGATAAGTGATACCGCAGCTGTTAATGCTGCGGGCACAGCCGCCACTTTTCCCTCATTCATCATAGGTCAAGATACAGGCACTATAACAAGAGTGCAAAGCCCTATCGAACAGGTTGTATCATCTTTGAAGCTCAATGTCAAGGGCCCCCATCGACGTGCTTAACACCAATGCCAGTGTCCATACTTGGAATGAGGTACAAAGGTTACAAGGAGGCCATTTGCTTTGAGCATCAGGAACCAGTCGATCGTTTCGTGTGCACAACTAACGGTGTGTCACCGAGCCTTATACGAAGCCCAGCAATCAGCCAATCTATACCTCTATCATCAGGGACAAACAGATTTCGTGTCACTTTCTGTGGCAATATACTTGGCATCTTTCTCTCATGGAGGTTCTACCCCCTCAACTCCTCAACCCTGTCCTTAACGGTGAAACTGATGAAAACGGTGCGAACCATCAGATCAACAAAGTATCCAGTTCACATGTTTGGCTGCAAGCAGGAATTTTCTATGCATGTGATTTCCCCACAGAACGGAGTTACCGGTAATGTGGGCGTTGGCCTGGCCAATGAACGGCGCATGCAGAATGACAAAGTAGTGTTGTACGAAGGAAAAACGCAAGCTCCTTGTATCCTTTTGTTACACTGGACAGCTATCACGGGACTTGTGGGGAAGGTTCCTGAGTTCGCGGCGCCCGCCACGCAGTGGTTTATTACGAATGGGCCGTCCTCGCTCCCTCGTACCGATGCCTGTATAAAATTCAATTGTAATAATCGTATATTTGTAAGCCTGGCCACGCTGGGCCCATACCCCTAACCTCAGGTAATCCCATCACAACCAGCGTCTGGGAGAAGGCGCATACAGGCTAATCCAACCTCCCCAGATCTATTGGAATCATCGGCACAGTCTTCAAGTAAGTAAATACTATAACTGTGTGCCCCTCTGCGTTTTGAAGCAGGTCGCCGTGAGTTGCACTGTGGTTGGTGTAGGGTAGTACTATGGCAGACTGATCATACCCGCATATTCTCCGATTTCGCAAATTACAATGGCATAAACTTCTAGCCTGCGGTTATCTGCATACGTACCGCGAGGCCGTCGTTACGTCGGGTGCGCTTGCGTGAGTTGCAACGGCCAGCTTGTCCAGATGCTTTCCTCCCCGACATGAAACCTCATAGTCATACACGCTTATAGCGATTGAGTCTTTAGCAACCTAGCAAATCACGACGCGTTCCCAGATAGTTGTGAGCAATGGCAAGTCCAAGAAATATCACGATCGCGAGGATTCTCTTAATCATTATTAAAATTGTTGGACATGTTACTGCCTCCCGATCACATCGTTTGGACTTGCATCACGGTGAGACTTGCTGCTGACGCCGGGTACCCACCGCTCGGTGCTTTTGCTCTTGCAGGTTTGCGGGATTCGTAACCGCCGGACAATCATCCAATCTTTATCCAGCGCATTCTGCATCTCGTCGACACTGCTCGCCTTTTGTAGTCTCGCACCTGTGGGGGTGTCGCGTGCCGTCGTCGGCTTGCGCCTGCCGGGAACACTCATGTCTCGCCTCTTCGGGGTCTTGGCGCTCGGGGCGCTTTTAGCGATGCTCCAATGCGCCCAGCAAACTGCAGCTCAGTCGGGGCTTTCGATGCTGGCGCCTATCGCAATCTACAACAACGCAAACAGCACTGATGCAGCTGACGTCGCAAGGAAGACAGCGCTTGTAAATGCAATCAGGGTACGTGTAAGGCTGCAGAAGGGGCTCAAGAAGCGTGCCGCAGACAGACACGGGCGGCATCCACGTCACGGGGGTTCAAATGTCCCGCTCGCTGTTTTGGCGCGCAAACGCCACCGAATCGACGATTCGATTCAATCGTAGTAGCGCGAATAGCAGTACTCCTTCGCTTTGACACGGAACACGTACCGAGTGCACACTGACCCCGTTCCAGAACTCCAGCGCTTACAGCTGTGGAAAGAAGGGTAACGCTCACACCACATAGCCTTGCCAAGAGCATAATGAGGCGTGCTGTGCGTGGTAGGTGGTAGGTAGTTGTACGTGTTGTACGTGTTGTACATGCTGTACATGTTGTACGTGTTTAATCTGAGTGGCTAATAAAATGTTCGTACAATAACCCCCTCTAGCTCACCTCGCACATTCGCCCGCATCCTGCTACTGCCGTTGTCACTGCTGCTACTGCCCTGATGGCGATCTTCAACCCTGGTGGCTTTCTCTTGTGCTTGACTCTGCTCAACTGCACGATTGTACTGCTTTGCGTTGCCTTTTTACCATGTACGACAGAACCTGGTTCCGAACGTCACCGTCATCAGCGGCCCCTTCACGAACTTTTCATCGACTGCCAGGACCCACATCTTGATGACAAACACGCTACCGAGCGATGGGAATGTGAGTGGAATGTGCGGGGCGGGTGTAAGGGGAGGTGGCAGGGGGAACTGGTCGGGTCGGGTCACAGTCACACCGCCAGCCACACGAACAAGCAATGGGACAGGCTGGGGACAAGTAACCTTGTCAACTGTCGCTTTTGAAGTTTTACTGGAGCGGCCTGTACACCTGAGAAGGGGCCCGAAATAGAGAAGACTGAGACATAGTCGACAGGCCAAAGAAGATAGAAAGTGACTGGCAAATCGAAGGGCGGCATTATGGCTAGCTGGAAAGTCATATAAAAAAATATTTTTACATAAGATACAAAGGATTACATATCACGCGATAGCGTCTCAAAACAGGAAAGAGGCAATACCGGTTGAATTGGCAATATGTGTCGATAAACCAAGGTATGGCTACGGATGGTGGGCGGAAGGCAGGCAGGCAGGCTCGCGAAGACAAGAGACAAGAGTGCGGCAAAACCAAGAAACAATAATCGTTAAAAAAACTGTAGTGATTATCTGAGGTGCATCCGTAGAGAAGGACCAGGGAGAGCTCGATGGGCATGGCCCTACGCATTGCGCGGCACGGACAGGGTGCGTAGCTGGCGGGCTCCGATCCAGGACAGTGTTATGTGCTTGGCTTCCGCAAGCTGGAAAAGCGGCAATACCAGCAGTGAAATTTGGATAAGCGAGTACTGATTGTGCTGCGAAGTCTTGGGTGAGCATGGTGGCTCTGTACACGCCATACGTTGCGAACGAGTTTTATCGGCCCCGAACGTTGCTGAACCGGCTGTCTGGCTGCAATTGGACTTCCCCATGTGTCTGCCGGCTTGTTTGCCTGGTGGGCGAGCTGGCATGGGCCTGTAACGCAGTGAAAAGCTGTGCAGCAGTTCGTGGTGTCGGACCGCTAAGTTGTCAGCTAGTAGATGCGTGGAGGCTGTGGTGACCAGCAATGCCCCCGAGGTCGCTCAGCTGCCTCAAACATCGCATCATCATAGCCCTAGATCATAACCCTGGTGTGCTGCCACCTGAGCCCCTTGAGGCCGCAATGCCCTTTCTTCCTCCCCTTTCTTCCCGCTCGCCATCTCTTCCACATCGTTGACCCTCCTGCCTTACTGCTCTCGCGCCCCATCCCCACCCCACCTCCCACCCCACCCCACCTCCCACCCCACCCCATTCCGACGTGTATTCCTCCACCCCGCGTCGCCTCGCCTTGCTCCCCGCCCCATCCTGGCCTGCATTGTCCAACGCATTCGCACGCCTCCCCGCTTACGATGACCAACCGTCCCTCAGATCAGCCCAGCGACTGTGAGCGCGATCGACAGGCCCGGTGCCATGCTGGTGGTGCTGGCAATTCCGGAGCTCGGCACCATCTTCAATAGCCAGCTGACGCCCTTCCTGTCGGCCAATCCAAATTGTAACGTGGTAAGGGGGACGACGGCTGCGGTGAAAGGAGGACCAAGCAGAATGGACGGGACGGGACGGGGACCCTGGCGAGGCACCACGACGCTTTGTGGGAGCTCCGAGGGAAAGGAGTGGGGGGTATGCCTTCGGGCTTGGGGGAAGGGCGGCGTATGCGGGGGTGTGACTGCGTGGAGCGGCCTGGAGTGCAGTGGGATGGGCCCCGCGGGTACTGGAGCACTCTTCCAAGCCACGGAGCCCAGGGTGTGTTTCCCACACCACCATGCTGCTCCACGCTTTCTTTCCACTTTTTGCCACATTTCCGGCCTTTTCGTGGAATGCTGCCGGATGGGCGACTTGTGCTGCATCTCCGGCTCCTGAAAACAAATACGCAGCTAGCTCAAAAAAACATACACGCCGGTGGCTGGGGTCTGAGGAGGCCTCCCTGCCCTCTCATGCTTAGGTGCTCTTGGTGCTGGTCTTCGCAGCTATAAAAATGTACGTATTATGTATGTATGTATGTTGGTTCGAAAGCACCCCTTTCCCGCCTTTCCCTCTCCTTCTGCCGCTCCACCTCCCTCACCTCAAGCGACCCGCCATGAACTGCCCCCCTTCCCCTGTCGTAGACCATCCTCAAAGCTGCGGCCAATACCGTGTACAACTTCAACGGCTTGCCGGTCTCAATCTTCACCGGACAGAACAAGGTTCAAACCTATAGGTGTAGCTTTGGTGAGGAGTGATTGGTGGCAACTGCGTGGTATCCTGAAGCGCAGAGCTACGGTTGGGGCTTAGGAGGGCGTAGGAGGGATTAGAAGGGCGTGCGTGTGTGCGTGTGGGGGAACGTCACGTGCATGAGACCGGACGAAACAGTCTTTCCACCGTTACTCGATCGCCTTGATCGCACTGGCAGCCCCACACCGATCCCGTCTTCTTCACACTCAAGCAACTTCCCTCACCCGTGTTTGGTACGTGTCAAGAGAGTCCGGTTTTACCAAGAGCCCCAACCCTGCCATCCCGCTACCACAGGCACCGGCTGGTACATGGCCGGGGACACCAGTCCCGTCATTGCCTTCTACACCCCCCGCGGGGGCCTCGTAAAGCTTCAGGGCTACGACTTCAGCTTCGGACGTAAGTGATTCCTCCGGGAACTCGCAGCGCTGTCCTGCTGTTGCAGTAGCGCTCAGTAGGTTTGCGTATGTATGTATGTATGACGTTGATTACACTGTGGGCTGAATAGCCGGGGGCCCAGGGCCGAAACATAGGGGGGGGGCGGCCGGATGCACACGGCTGGTTAGTCTCATGCACTCCGCCCCAGGGTCAGGCCGCACGGGAAACGACGGCCGGCATACATCAGCGCTCCCCTCCGGGGTTTGGTGCTCCAGCTAGACGGGATCTATGCCCGCTGGTCTCCTAACATAAACGAAGTCGCAACCGGGGGGCTCTTCCTGCCGACCGAACGAACCGAGCATCTCAGAGAGCTCGCAACCAGGACCTGGGCGACCGGGAGCCCGACGAGTCATCCCGGGCTGGGGAGGTCACCAAGCTCAAAACTCCTCACGCAAAAAGAGCGCAAAGAGCTCACACCACAAGACGCCAAACAGCCTCCTGGGACTACTACCCTCCTCCGCCTCTCCCTCCCTGGGCTAGTCCAGGGGAGATAGCACCCGTCGGGGGGATAACACCGCACAAGCCCACGCCCTTCCACAGCACTGCTATGTATGTATGTATGTATATATGTGTGGTGTTGTGGCGGTTGCATTGCATCTGTATCTTTCTTGTCCGCTGCTTCCGTCCCCCCAGCTCCGCACCCTAACCTTCCGCGACCTACGACCACTCTCATCCTTTGCGCAGCCGCCACTCGCTTTTCGGACTGGGCGACTGTCACGGTATTCAGCCCGCCATCGCCGCCGCCTCCGCCACCCAGGCCGCCTCCGCCACCAGTGCCACCGTCCCCGCCAGCGCTACCGCCCTCGCCGCGACCGCGCTCGCCGCCGCCGCCGCCCCCGGAGCCCGGTGAGCCGTCCCTAATGGTCCGAAACTTGCTCTGTATGTGCACCCTCCCTTTCAGGTGCCGGAGGGCAATCGCATGGACAGGTGGACCGCTCTGGCACATGCGCAGTGACAGGGTGTGTGTGTGTGCCTGTAACAGTGAAATCAATGGATATGCCTGACATGCATGGATACGGCAGTGGATACGGCAGTGTGTGTGTATGTGTCGGGCCACCTCCTTCTCCCTTTGCAAGTCCTCGTTCTTCCCGGATGCGGCTCGGCCCAACACGCCACGCCACGCCACGCCACGCCACGCCACGCCACGCCACGCCACGCCACGCCACGCCACGCCACGCCACGCCACGCCACGCCACGCCACGCCACGCCACGCCACGCCACGCCACGCCACGCCACGCCACGCCACGCCACGCCACGCCACGCCACGCCACGCCACGCCACGCCACGCCACGCCACGCCACGCCACGCCACCCCACCCCACGCCACGCCACGCCACGCCACCTCAAGTGATGCGCATCGCTGACCCCCCCAGGAGCTGCGACTCAGCACACCTTGATCACGGAGGTTAGCAATCCGGATGGCAATGACGCGCTGCGTAAGGCCCAACTGAAGGTGGGCGTGATCAACCTTCTGGGTGCCGGCAACGTCTCCAGCACCACCGTCCCTCCCGCCTCCGCGACGTCTATGTCCATCTTCGACAACACCTTCGATGCCCTGTCGCCAGCCAACAAGCAGGTGCGTTCGCGTGCCGTACTGTACAGAAATGGCAGTACAAAAGTTGAGAATTTGGGTTGGCGGAGGCCGCTACGCAACACACACACACCGCCTGCTTTCCCCGCTCCAAAACCTGTTCATGTTACGTTCTGTTACGTTCTGTTACGAACACATGCACTCTCCTTTTGGGTGGTAGTAGTGTTGCATTATAGCCGAACTTTGTGGCGTACCGTCTTATTAAGCTTGTGTCAACGCCCGCGCACCCAACCACCCAACCAACCAACTGCTGAACAAGCTGCCGTGCTTACTGCTATTAATTCCGTTTCATGGGCCACTGCGCCGCAGCTTCTGGTACGGCAGCTGTACTCCAGCCCGCGCAAGCTGCTGTCGGTAATCGTGACTCAGGAGACTCGGAACGAGTTGCTGTCTTCTATCGTGAGCCTCATCACCAACACCACAGCGGTGTGCTCAAAGGTGGGCGGGTGGCTGCTAAGGGCGGCTAGACGACTTAGGAGCCTGAGATGCAAGTAGTGTACTGCTATTACGTCGGCATTCTTGGTGCTTTATCAGTAATGTGAATCTTGGGAGCTGAAGCGCATGTCTTGGGACCATCCAAACGCCTCGTTGCGGCACCGGCCAGCTGCTGGTCGACAACAGACCCACGGGTCACCTCCGCACGCTAGTTGGCCATTTGCCCACCCTACCAACCTAAACCCTATACATAATTCCCGCCACGCGCTTTACCCCCCCTCCCGTCCTCCCGTCCTCCTCCGTGCCGCTCTGCTCTCCTCTGCTCTTGTTCCTCTCTCCCCTCTCCCTCTCCTCTCGCTGTGTGAATTAGCGCGTCCTGCCCAGCGGCAACGCTACCAGTCTCCTGGCGGCGCCTTTCAGCGACTACTCCAACATTATGGGTGTGGATCTGTTCGGCAGCGCCATGACGGTGAGGATCGCGTGGTCTGCGGAACGCGGGTCCAGGAAGGGCTTTCCGGAGCAGGAGTAGGAGATTGCGGGACGGGTGCGGGTGCGGGCGCGATGGATGGACGGCCGCGGACGGGGTATGGGCTGAGAGTCCGAAGCTCAGGGGGGGACGAGAAGCCAGAACAGAGCTGCACCTCGGCATGCGACCCTACATTTCTCTGATGCACCTCCGTAGCTCCACGCTCCTCAGACCGCTAGCTACTTCCCCCTCGCTGACCACAAACTGGTCAAGTTGCTTTCCGCTACTTCTCTCATCTCTTCACTCGATTCAGCATCGCGCCGGGGTTCTGCGTTGACCTGTTTCGGCTTTCTGACGTCCCGCGGAGATCCCTCTAATTATAATTTCCTGATGTTTCTTCCAAACATATTATTATTATTAGGTAAAAGGCCTCCCAGTCTAGTCTACGGATCAAGAAGAAGCCGGGGTCCCCCCCTACCCCCCGCCCTCCCCCCCCGCATCATCAGGCTCCCCCGGTCACCCTCAGCATCAGCTGCTCTATTGGACGGCAGGTGGTACTCGTTGACGACTACCCGCAGGAAGGCGCCATATGGGAGCTGTTGGTTGGAAGTGGCCTGGTCCGTCTGGTGAGAAGGAAAGAAGGGAAAGGCGGGCTGGGTAGGAGAGGGAGAGAAAGGAAGGGCTCCCTCAATGGCGGTTTGTATTCGCCTCTCTTGCGGTCACACACACGGGGCCCCCGAGCGGACACGGGGGATAGGCGGGAGGACACGGAGGCGACATGGAGGCGAGGGAATTGGAGGGAGGGATGCAACTCATGTTCTAGGATGGCGCAAGTCATGAGGGGAATGAGGGGTACGATGTCCGGGGGGTCCCAGCGGGTCGGCAGGGGCGGGGGGGGACAGAAAGGTGAAGCACACCTGAGCCTGGTCGGAATCCTACAACTGCGCGGGGATGTCGTGTCGCAGGTGGGCTATGACTTCACCACTGGCGGCTACACGAAGGGCTTCTTCAACCCGAACCCCAGCCCGGGTCAACGGCTGATCGCTACGGCGACGTTGGCGGTAGTGTACAACAAGCCCATGCTGCCGCCGCCGCCGCCGTTCAGCACCCCGTCGCCACCAAGGTGGGAGGGTACCCCCCTGCATCACCCTGCCACCGGATGGGGGACGGAAGGGAAAGAACCTGTGGTAAAAAAAAGCAGGTTGAATCAACAATGACATGAAGGCCATTAGGCGAATAAGAGGCGTGGATGGGCCGCGACACATGGAGACACATGGACGTGTGGGGGTGCAGTAGGAGGTTAGGACAAGGTGTGTTTCCAATCCTCATCAGAGACCGCTCACAACAGCAACAGCAACAGCAACAGCAACAGCAACAGCAACAGCAACAGCAACAGCAACAGCAACAGCAACAGCAACAGCAACAGCAACAGCAACAGCAACAGCAACAGCAACAGCAACAGCAACAGCAACAGCAACAGCAACAGCAACAGCAACAGCAACAGCAACAGCAACAGCGACAGCGACAACACCTAGAGCTGTAGAGGGTAGTAGCGCAACTAAGACGATGGAGTCAAGGCGGCATAAGGCCCGATTACCTCGCGAACCCATTGAGTCACATGGAGCCAATAGCCACTTCCCCCTGCACCCTTAGCCACCACATATTCGTGCTGAACAACCCGTTCATTCAGACAGCACGAGGTTGGCCTTCTCAGGCATGTCATGCCACAGATTGTCATGCTACTGGTTAAAGGTGTCATGTAGACTGCAAGCAGAAGGCTGCCGCGTGCTAACCATACAATATGCTGTCTTTTTCCTGAATCCTGCCCTCTCCCTCACATCACCTCCCTCACATCACCTCCCTCACATCACCTCCCTCACATCACCTCCCTCACATCACCTCCCTCACATCACCTCCCTCACATCACCTCCCTCACATCACCTCCCTCACATCACCTCCCTCACATCACCTCCCTCACATCACCTCCCTCACATCACCTCCCTCACATCACCTCCCTCACATCACCTCCCTCACATCACCTCCCTCACATCACCTCCCTCACATCACCTCCCTCACATCACCTCCCTCACATCACCTCCCTCACATCACCTCCCTCACATCACCTCCCTCACGGCAGCCCTACGTCTCCGCCACCATTGCCCTTCGGCGGCCGGATCCCAGCCACCATCTTGCTGTCGGACCCTGTGGATCTTCCGGACTCTAAAGAGAAGGGGCTCCTGATGGTGCGATTGAGATGGGGCCGGGTGGCGGGAGGCCGCGGTGGCCGCATCTCTCATGACACGTTCAAAAAGGCGCCTTGGCCCCCTAGGGACTGGCCCAGATAGGTAGCCTTCCGTTATTACATCTCTTACGCCTGTCCTAAACCTGTTTACTTTTTCTGCTGCGGAGCTTGTGGAGTCGTTCGCCGTGTTTACCGATGGCACATAAGCAAAAAACGTAGTTTCACATGCATACATACATACATACAAACATACATACGGCGGCTGGCAGAAGTTAAGGCCTGACTTCTGCTCCCAGTCGATCCAGTCGACCCGGGTTCAAATCCGCCTGCCAGCTCCTCGGGTGTTTGAGGAGTGATGAAATGGGAGGTGGCCCCCCATCATATGGACGGTGTAGGACGTGATAATATCAACTTGCGAGCTGACCAGGAACTAAGTTGATGCGCCGTTGATCCGCTAGATTTGGTTGGATGCTGGTGGTGAGTTGCCGAACCCAACGAATACATTCTGAAGTCGGATGGGGTGACGGATTAGGGTGCCCCTCTAGCAGGGGAGAGCAGGGACTGCCCCGGGAAAGGGGGCCGCTGGCGAAGTTAACCACCCTGTAACAACATACATACATACAAAGCTTTTCCTTTCCTCCTCAACTCCGACCAATCCTTGGCTTACCACTCCTGCTCCTGCTCTTCCTTCGCTTCGTCTTAGAACTTTTCATTCCTTGGTGTCCTGCAGGACGGCATTAGCGATCTGGGCACCCGAGCCACGCCGTGGCCCGTGGCCGCACAAGGCGTGCTGGTGCACATAGCCTTCGACACCACCTTGGCTCGCATGTCTGACGCCGATCTCGCCGGCCTCACGAGCCTGGTGCGCGCCAAAAAGACCATCCTCACCGTCATTTTCACGGCAAACGTGGCTGACTCCCGGCTGACATCGCTGCTCAGCACCATCACTGGTGCCGTCAACCTGCAATTGTACTCGGTAAGCTAGCTAGCTTTAGTTTAAACACGAAATCGGAAAACCCCAACACCCTCAGTGTGGCACGGAATGAGGCACAGGCCCAAGAATATGCTCGCATGGCATCGGGCATCCGAAACCCCAGCGCCAAGCCTCGAACGGGTCGCGTTAGGGTGTATCTACCCCGCCTCAAAGCACAGCGACCGGGGTTGGAAGGGACGGGACGGGGATGGGGCACAGAACACTGGACAGACGAACTGCAAGAAGGGATATAACACACAAGGAGGGCACCCATTCGCACCCCCGCTACCAAACAGTAGCTCACTTCCCACGGCACAGTGGACTTGGAACGCGGCATGCGCTTTGAGTGATGAATGATTATGACCCTATTACATGCTGTGCACTTTTTAGATGTGCTCGTGCTTCATTACGCTCGCTCCCCCTTCAGGGCAGCGTCCCCGAGACGCAACGCATCAACCGACTGGTGGACACCCTGGGTGATCTAAAAACCGATGGGTGGCGCGCGCTCAACAGCACGCGCTATATCAGGTGCGGGGTTAGGGCTCATAGAACGACCTGTTCCGCTACGCACGTATGTAGCTCTGTCACACTGTAGAGGGGGACAGGAGGGGCCCAAAGCGATGCATCCCCGTGTCATTCGGACAGTAATTCCCTGGGAAGCGTCCTGTCCCCGCTAGCTTGCCTAGGTAACTACATGCCTGTTAAATATCATGTGTGTATGTATAGAAATCTGTCTATTAAATCGCTGCCACTCTTTTCCATTTTGCCTCCCCCCCCCTTTCTCTCTCCCTACTCCGTTCAAAAACCCTAACGCACACTTATGGCCTGTGTTGATGCACATTCATTCAGGGCTAATCTGGGTGCGCCCCTTTTCGGTGTAGCCACGGACACGCGGCAAGCGGTGGTGATTGAGGCGCCGACTCTTGGTGAGGCTCTCATCGTCCCTCAGCGCTTGGTGGGGCGAATAACCTGTTGCTCAGTTTAGGGTTGAGGGCAGCTATGATGGGACCGTCGCACCCAGTGGAATAGTGTTGCGCTTCGGTCCCTGGGGGGGGGAGCCCTCGTGCTCCGGCGCCTGCATGTGCGGTAGGGCACCCCGTCACACACACCGCGGAACGTGCACAAACACACGCACGCGCACAAGCACATAAGCACAGATACTTGCAGACACACACACACACACACAAGACACACACAAGACACACACACACAAGAGACACACACACACACACACACACACACACACACACACAAAAGACACACACACACGGTCCCCATTCCTGGCTGCCTGGCCGACTTGTTGGGTTGTTGTGGCTTCCGCTTCCGCTTCTGCTTGGGCTGTTGCCGCCCCTTACCTTCAATGCTGCTACTGCTGCTGCAGATGCAGATGCCACTTTTCCATTACTACCTTGGCTGAAACGTTACATACATTTCCAGGACTGCACTCAATCCCACTGCAAAACTAAAGTTTTATCAACAAACAACAACCGGCAGTAACCTCTTCCCTTTTTCCGCCCTGCACCAATACGCCACAAATGCATGCAGGCGGCGGTGTCGTTCGCCTCATTGGCTACAACTTCGCATCTGGCGGCCGCGGCGACAACCGCAAGCCGCTCACCTCCTTGGTCGTCTTCGCTGCACCGCTCCTTAACATGACGGCCCTGACCACACGGCCTTTGCCGCCTCTGCCGCGCCCCGCACCCTCGCCGCCGCCTCAATCGCCGGATGCGCCCCTGGAGCCGGTGTTCTACCGCCCGCCGCGGCCGCCACCCGCGGCTCTGCCGCCACGGCCGCTGCGCGCTCCCCCGCCACCCATTGGTACGTGCATGCTCAGAGGCACCTCATCAGCTCATCATCGATTGCCATTTTGAGTGGGTCGCTTGCTCCTGCCCTTGCTCGTGCGAGCTCCCACGATGCTGCTGGGCGGGCACCACCCTTGGCTTGGCGGGCACCACCCGGTTCCGCCTAAGAAGCCCGTCAGGATGCTGGTACTGAGCTTCAGCACATATGCGTATATTATACACTCCTTGCGTGTGTGTGCCGTACTGCACGGCAAGTACTACGTTTGATTTACCCTTTCTTTCGACTTTCCTCGCAGGCAACCGCTACGACGCCATCTTCTTGACGGACAACATCACCCGCGGTGTCGTCGACACCAGCCGCAAGGCGCTATACCTCCTGGGCCTGGGGGAGCTGAGTGACTTAAACATTGTTAACCAGACCACGCTTGGCAACGCACCAGTGCATGTGGTAAGCTGTGGAGGCACCACCACATACGTACGTGAGGTACCTGCTGTACGTGAGGTACCTGCTGTACGTGAGGTACATGTTGCATGCGCTGTGTTGCGTTGTCGCTGGCCACTGGGACCCTGTGGGGACCCTAATGGAGCTCCTACAATGGAGTTCCGTACGAGAGAGCCATCGTTGTCCGGATCCGCACTTTCCAAATACTTGCGCGCTTTGATGTGTGGGTGTCGGTATATTCTATTCTGAATGACAGACGCTAGCCTCCGCCGCCAGCTCTGCACCCCAGATGCCCCAGTGCCCACTGCTGTTGGCAGCTCAGTCAGGCCGGTCGGTCGGTCGGGAGGTGGTGCTGCTGACAGCTACGAATACCTCTTATGACCCTGGCGGCGGAGGAGGGTAACGCAACTCCAGAAAATGTAACATCACATATTTATAAAAGTACATAATAGGGTTTTAGGGTTTTAAAACCATAAAACCGCAAACCGCAAAGCCAACTTCAAGTTGTTGCTATCTATGCTGCGGACTGCTGGTACTGTAGCCGTCGTGGCATTGCGCAAAGCGATGGATGTGTGTGAGCTTGTCGTACGTACGGCCGCTGTGCAACACAGGTGTTCGATAACGTGTACCTGAGCCTGCCGCCGCTTGTGCGCGAGGACCTGCTCACCCGCATTCTCATCGGCCAGACCCTGCTGACCGTCATCGTCACGCCCGAGGTGCGCATGTGCATGTGCATGTGTATGTGTATGTGTATGTGGTGGGGTGTGTGCATGGGGGGAGAGGGCCTTGTGTGCATGTTAAAGGTGGGCACATTCCCTAGGACGGCCCACCCCAAACCCTGGGCCGGGACGGCGCACTAACGGGCGGGCTGTACGGATATGGCCGTACAATTTCTATGTAAGGGCATTTGACTATAAATGATAATTTTTTTGGTGCACAGATCTGCAGAGGCCTTTTGGACAGCCACCAGTGCTACAGATGGCGTGCATAGATGTTTGCCAAATTATATCCGTCGTAAACAACTATTTGTAAGACCTTCACCACTCGACTTGCACTTGACCAACCAACCCGCACGTGCACGTACCTGTGCATGTAAGTGGGGCCTCTTTACGCGGGGCTTTGGCGACTTAGCGACACTTCCCTTACCTCAAAATTCCGACACTTAGCGACACTTCCCTTACCTCAAAATTCCGACACTTAGCAACACTTCCCTTACCTCACTTGCGCGGCCATGCTGCTGTCCTCCCTGTCCTCCCTTAACCCCCCGGCAGACCACGGCAACCAACCTATCCTCCATTGTCACTCAAACGACCACCTACACCAACGTCCAGTGTCTGAAGGTGCGCCCCACTCGCCCTGAATGGCAGCCAGCCCAGGCGCCTGCCGGACAGCAGTTCCACGGATAGGACATGCAGCCTGAGGTTGTCTATCATGATTTAAAAGCATATGGGGTGTAGTTAGCGATGTAAAGAGATGCTATGTGCGGCCCGGTCCGTTGTCACAGCCAGCACGCCTACCCATAGAACCAGCCTGCCAGCCAGCTCCTAGGCTTGCTCTTCCCTCCGTGTTATCCGTTCTAAGATGCGCAACCTGACCCTTTTTCAAGTAGATGATGCCACCTATCCCGTTGTTCCTGTTGCCGCCTAATCGAACGAACCAGTAACCACCCTGTCGGGGTCCTCGCCCCAACCTCTCTCTCCCCATTCTTACCAGGGGCCCTTCGCCAACGGAACCCGCTTCCCGCCTGCTGCCAACATCCTTAACGATCTTGTGGATGCGTGGAAGAGCGACGGCGGTACCACATCCGTCGGGTGCACGAATAGCGCCCCCGTGTACGTGTCCGCGGACAACGGCCGCCCAATTGCGGCCGAATTCACAGCGCCGGGTGAGCAAGGAGTGCTGGGATGAGCGGTGCATCTGGAGACACTAGCTGAACCTTTAGAAGTGTTGTTAGGTCTGTGAAATACTGTCCCATGAATTTCCTTTCCGGCGGCTCTCCCAAAACGGCGGGGGTTGGGGGACGAAGAGCGGTCAGGTGGTCGGGTGTTGGCGTCCCTTGCTGTGCGTTGCCGCTGCAACATCCTATTAAATTTATCAATATTACATTTAATTATTATGTATTCTATTATAATATTGTAAATACTGTGATATTTAAATAATAGTATAATTGTGGAATGCCGGGTGGATGTTTGGAATGCAGGTGGTGGCAACGTTCGCTTTGTCGGCTATGACATGTCGAGCGGTGCTCGCGGCGCCGGCAAGATCGCCATTACCCGCTTAACTGTGTACCCGCTCCCGCTGGTGCCAGCACCCGCACCACCGCCGCCACCGTCGCCCGCTCCTCGCCCGCCTGGACCATCACCGCCACGTCCCCCGGTACGGCGCAGTGCAGCCCATGCGGCTGGGACCTGAAACGATAGCGCTGCTTTGGAGTCACTGTGTCCCACATGCGATGAGTTTGTTCTTTTCTTTCTTGCAGTGACGCTTTAGCTGGTAATGTTTGAATGTTTGGATACGAGATCATTCTGTCCTGCCCACTAAGCAACCCACATGAGGCACACGGGGGTCCTGGAGGTCATTCAGATAGACCGCCAACCGCACACCCAACACAGTGCACCTGGGCGACACGACTGAAGACGGTTTTTTGTTGAGGTCCCCGGCCCCCCCATAGCAACATGCGCGCTCTCACGTTGGCCGCCACGTTGGTCGCTGTCCATGTCAATTCATGTTGTGCAGTCGCCGCCGCGCCCAAGCCCGCCGCCGGCGCCGTCGCCGCCACCGTCGCCGCCGCTACCACCCTCCCCCCCCTTGAGTGCTGGTTCCAAGGTAGCGCTCGTCATTACGGACGGCCCGGCCAACACGCTCAACGCAGCAGACCAAGCGCGCAAGAAGGCACTGGCTGACGGTAGGGTTCTACTCCTCAGCCAGGGCAGGCAGGCATAGAGGGGACATGCATACATACCCTTATCCAGAGGAAAGTCACGTTTGCGGCTTGCATGTGGCTTGATTTACCCTGGACCTTAACGGCAGCCAGCACGGGACGAGGGAATGGCATGCTAGGAGCATGTGTGTGTGTGTTACATGGTCGTGGGTGCGTTCCCCGTACCTGCAAAGCGCCCGGCATGCTATAAGCATATATGGGAGCGGATGGGGATATGTCCTTATCGTCAAAGATACTCCCTTCCTTTCCCCTTCCTTTCCCCTTCCTTTCCCCTTCCTTTCCCCTTCCTGCCCCTTCCTGCCCCTTCCTGCCCCTTCCTGCCCCTTCCTGCCATTCCGTCCTGGCCCGACAGCTTCGCCTCCTTCCACCGCTCCCGGCGTGTCCTTGCTCGTGTTGCTGGTTCCGTTGTCGTTTTCCGGGGACCTACTTTGCGCCCTTTCATTCCCGTGTTGCTTGCAGCTTTGGAGGCCTTTGCTCCGGGCTACATTGCTTACCAGCCGCTGCAGTACGTGGCAGGGATTTCGGCGACTATTGTCTATGACAACACATACACGAGGTCCAACTTCGCGTTAAGCGACAAGATCGTCCTGGCCGACGTGGTACGAAGGGGAAGGCTGTAAGCGCAGAGGGCTATTGCTGCACTGTTTGTTGAGTTGGTTTCATGAGGTTACCGACGACACGGGGAAAAAGGTATTGTGCTGGACACATGTGTTTCGTGTACGGAAAACAACCTGTTGCGAACGGGTATTAAAGGATACAGATGCTGAGATGGGTTTATTGCCATGCGTACCGTACATTTATACGGCCGTATGTCAGTATGTCAGTATATTTAAAAATGCGTGTGTGGATTTGGCACCAGCCAACCAGCAGGATAGCTAGATAGCTAGTGGCCGTGCGAGGGGCCTCCGCATTAACCGCCGTACATTGGTGTACGGAGCGGGTGAGCGAACGTGAGACTACACGCCACTGTGAGACTTGTGCGAGGCCGCTCTTCATTAACAACAGTAACTCCTCGTGGACGCCACGCCAAAGGTTATTGCACCGTGGTTATTGCACGCCGCTCTGTATGGTCAACGGTTCCGGTTACACCTGGCTCGTTTTCCACCCACCCACCGGCCTACCTCCCTACCTCCATCTGTTGCCGATTTGCTGCCTGCCTGCTAATGCTGCTTCCTGCTGCTGCTGTTGTCGTAACTGACTAACCGCCGCAGGTGAACAACGGAACCACCATCCTGACCGTGATGGTCACCACACCCAACGTGGTGCCTGCCAGCGGGCTTGCCGTACTTCTCACCCGGATTACCGGGTACCCCGAGGTCACCTGCACCAAGGTGCGCGGGTGAACAACGGTTGGTTGCGCACCGAGCGAGAAACCCTTTTAGAGCCCAAGAGAACTTTACATCTACACCTTTGGAGGGTAACGCACACATACCCACTAAACATACGCACATGCACACACGCTCGCACATATACACGCACTGTTCCCATATCGCGGCTTAGATTAATTGAATACATGAACACACACGCACACCCACAGAGTAGCGCAAGCTATAGCTGGCGGTGGATATTCCATATTGGCCGCCAAGGGGCCAATCCCCCCCTTTGAGGAGGGGCCATCCGCAAGAGCTGTCAGCGTCAGTTGCAGTCCGCACATTAGTTTGAAGGCACGGAATTATGCATGGGTCTTGAGGTCTTGTCATGAGTCTTTTAGCTCAGACTTGCTTCGCATTTACGCTACATTCGCATACCTCAGTTCTGGCTGCGACTCGCGCTGATGGTCCCCTGATGGCCCCCTGATGCAGACGGTAATCGTCAACTCCCCGTCTGACTCCGTGACGCTGTTCAAAGCCAACATGGACCCCTACGGCGAGACCCAAGTGCCCGCAACCCTGAGCCACTCAGCTAACGTGATGACGCTCAGCTGCACGGGCATCCCTGCCGCCTCCTGGAAGCCCATTTATGTCACTTCCTCCGGCGGGTAAGTGTGCTCGCTCCCGTGGGGGGCATCGGCCATGCACGTCGTGTACCTAGCTTGTTGATTTGGCGAACGAACGCTGTGTGTGCGTGTCAAGCTGTGGCTTTGCGTGCGCCGCGCGTGTAATGACGAATATGAATATGCTGCCTGTCTACATATGAATATGAACATGCCTGCCTTCCTACAATCTGAATGCTTATCAACGCACACCAGACCTCCTGCCGTTCTATTTTATGATGCTTATTTATAATGCTTGCTCCGTGCCCTTACTTACATTCTCCCGGTCGGGTCGGAGAGTAAGAGTCCTGACTGCCCCTGACCCTGGCCGGCCGCCCGCAGCCAAGTGGTGGTGGAGGTCATCACGCCCTCGTACGGCGTCGTTCGATTGGTTGGCGCGGACTTCTCGCGTGCAAACTCGCCGAACCAGTGGGCGACTTTGTTGACCTACAACTTCAGGCTCTCTGCGGGCGCCCCCGACGTTTAATTAGACTTAGCATCTACGTTTTTTCTTCTGCTGCATTGCTAGCACTGCGTTAGCATGGCAGAGGGCTGTAGATGTAGGTGTGATGTATGTTTGATCGCATTGGACAGGCAGACCGCGAGGGACGGCCTGCCATGCACTAGGTAATCGCAGCAGCAGCAGCAGTAGTACCGCATGAAATGGGACCAGCGATGACGAGGCTTTGCAGCAGGCATGTGCACGATGGAGGCTGCAGGCCCGGCCGGCCCGGGCGAGGTGCATGTGATCTGAAACGGCGGCTGACCAAAAACGCAGGTTGTAGGAGTTGCGCATACGGGTTGCCATGTCATGTCATGGGGGCTTGGACAGGTTGCCATTGCGGGTTGTGGTGTGATGCTGGCGGTGATGCGCATTTTTTGCATGCATGGGCGATTCATGGTAGGCAAAGTCGCATGTGCTTTTGCCCTTCCTGGCCGTGATCCGGCTGTTAGAGCTTTGTTTGTTTTGTTCCGGCTGTAGCAGCGTAAAAAGTATTGATCTTATAAAATTGGTTATTCCGCCGCTTTATGTACAACTTCTTTTCGAATACGTGCTGTGAAATACTGCTGCACCGCCGATGCAGCAATTGTGCTGCGGGGCACCGAAAAAATTGTGCGCTGCGCGCGGGTGTGTTAAGGCCGTGTGGTCGATAGCGTGTTGGCTTCGTCCGACACCAGCAGCAGCCAGTAGGGTTGCGGTAGTGCTGCGGCTCCTCTACCCTCTGCCTGCCGTGAAGTCCTGCCGTGAAACGCGGCGATGCTTTCTACGAGGGCCTTGTTGCTGCTGGGAGGCCAAGCGGAGGTCACAGCTCTTATCTAATGTAGCTGCCAGGTATTTGCGGTTCAGGGCTGGGCCCAGTAGGACAGGTGCAAGGATCTGGATGGCGACACACAGTATTGCCCTCTTGTGGTTTTTTAGAGGGCACTGTAAGCTCATTATCGCCAATTACCAACCAGCAGCAGCTGCCAACCTCCTTCAAACCGCCAATCACCAGCCGCGTAACTCCAGATACCAACTGTCAGCTATCATACGCCAACCGCCATAGCCAGTTGCCCAGTCGGCGCAGCAGGCGTTGTACGGCCAATACGTTCAGCAAATCTGGGCCGTGGTCTGGTACCTGAATGCTTGCCATTTGCAGCCGGTATGTGCACACTATAAAAGCAAGCACACTGCTATGGCATATCAGTCTGGATAATTTGGTTAGCTCGTCATAACTCATTTTCTGAACATAGGATAATCGTTTTCCTTGTGGATGCGCGGTTCCATTAAGACGTTCGCCTGGCTTCAACCCTGTGCGACTGACTGCATCCCCGTGTGCCATTTGGGCACAGCCCATGTTATTGTATCAAAGGCTGAGGTTAACATAGCAGATGGGAAATAGAAAAGCTTGCTAGGAGCCATAAGAAGGATCGGAAATGCAATGTTTGTGGTTACATTTGGTTACGTTACGGTTTGTATTTCAGCTGAAACCGCACCAGGCAGGAACCAGGAATGATACGAAAGACTTCGACACTCATGATTCGTGACCAACCCATCATAATAGATCATTTTTAGTAAAGCTTGCGGCAGGATCCTACATGGCGAAATTGTTGGCCGCACTGGGAAGCAGTGCAAAACTTCCTAGTACGGCTCCCGAGCAACTGTATTATCGAAAAGTGATGGCACAGGAGCTGTATGCTCATCTTATTGATACATAATATGTTTTCAGGAGGACGTACAGGCGGTATTCCGACTGTTGCATCAAGGCGGAAGGCAAATGACGGCTTGACACACTAAGTTTTCTAAATAACCTCTTTCAAGTCGGTCTATATTCGTCGTAGTTGAAATCGTTAAAGTTCCTGCGATGCCTAGAGTTCTATTGGTCGTCCCGGCAGCCTGCGAGCCTGCTCCAGATGCAGCCGTCACCGCTAAGCTTCACGATGCTGGATTTGAAATTTTCATAGCATATCACAAGCACTCAAGCTTACAGCATCTTCCTTCCAACCAATCATTGTTAGGTCAGCAGGAGGTAGGACAAGCTCGCCAATCTTCTTTTTAGCACTCCCTTTAGCTGTATTTCAACATATAGTGCATCAGAAATAAAAAGAAGACATTTATCTCTGATGGACAAAATGTACAGTCTATGTGCGATGCACACGAGCTGTTTCGCCACGCTCACTTTTTCGATTACTTTAGGGTTGCCAGCGTGCCTCCTACTGCCCATTTAACTCATAATGTTTCCATGAAGTTAAGCTGCATTGTAACTTTGTTCGCAGGACTTCCCTGCCCCAAAACCATCCGGTGCTGTGCTTCTGGCCTTGGAGGCAGGGAGCCATCATGGCGACCACGCTTGGTACGCGAGTGTCGAGCACCCTGACGGGCGCCGCATGAATGAAACTTTCCACTCCGTTATCGTTTGCGCCAACATTACGGAAAGGGTAAGAAACGCTCCTGGGTTCCCCGCCCGCTGTCCGTGAATATCGCATCTGCAAGGCTAGCGAATTAAAGGGAAACGGAGACATATATATGCACTCGAAGAACAGCAGCCCCGGCTGGGGACGCCCTGATGGCGGGACTTGGGCAAAAATGACATGCCTTTCAACTACAAACAGCAGATGAGCTCAGACGGCATATATAATCACGCCTGCAGGGGAGGCTGACGATCTCCCCAATCCAATAGTGTTATCTTCGTGTCCTGAATATTGGGGTGCTCAGGTTCGACACCAAACATCGTATGCCATCACTACAGCAGCAGTAAGCTTTCGAATGCGGTCGCGGTCAACCGTCTTATATTATTTATTTCAGCTCGGGATTTCAAATTTCGATTTGCTTGTTGCTGCGTCCGGCATCTATCCCGTATGAAACTGGTTTTGCTCAAGTGGCTTCCGAAAATAAGGGAAAACTTTCCTTTGGCATCCAACCGCAGAACTCATCCTCAACATCGCTATCGCAAGCCTCTCAGCGTGAAGTCCACAGCGTACATCCGAATGCTGTGCTTGGAAAGCAAGTCGTCGTGGTCGGCGATGGTGGGTTTTATCATGTTGATCTAGTGCCTTGCAAACTATTGCGCAGAGGCAGGCAGGGGCCACCTAATGCGCAAAGCTTAGAAAAAAAAGCTTAGAAAAAAAACTTAAGGATTTTTTACGACGACCTCAGAGATAGTTCGCTCATGCACATGTGGCCCTATATGGGCGGGGTGCACATGGGTTCCTGCTCACCTCGAGTGGTGTACTGAGCTCCAAGTGAACTGGATGTGCCGCGTATCCATGGGCCCCCTCCGCTGCCTTGAGTAGGTGCGGACGCTTGGGACACCGCATGTGCCATTTCACTGCTCAACGAGGGGCGGGGTGTGCAGCTGGTCATGTCACCACCGGCCTCGGAGCCGGCTTCTGAAGCGCATGTAAGTAAAGATTGGTACGGTCCACCCATCCATCCATCCATCCATCCATCCGCACGACAATTTGGCGAGGGCTGCCCTTTGCCCATGCCGCTGCTGCATCAGCCACACAAACGAAGAGCCGCTACAATCCAGTACATGAAGCTAACCGCGCAGCGTTCAGCGGCTGTTTAGTACGAATGCGCCTCCCGCTATGTCTTCAACAGGAGCTCGTTGGCAGGCCACAGGAGATGCACGAGCAAGTCGCCATCTGCGGCACCTCGCGAGAATCCCCCAGCTGTCCCGCAGCCGGGACCGCCTTCAACGCGGCTGCTGCCGCCCTCCCGGGCTCAGCCCTTTTGGATGAGGCGCGGCGCCGCGCCCTGCAGGCGGCCCTGCAGCCCCACTATACAACGCCAATCCCGGGGCCGGTGGGAAGGGCGTTGATTGGCCCCACCAAGCGCCGCTTCTGGGCCTATGTCAAGGGCAAGGCAGAGCGGGCGGTACGGCGAAGCGAGGGCTGCGAGAAGGGTGGCGGCGGCTTGGCGGCTGCCCAAGTGGCTGCTTTGGGGATAGGTGCAGCAGGCGCTGCAGCCGAGCCGTCTGAGCAGCCTGTGGTGGTGTGGGCGCCCAGCCTGAGAGACCCACGGGTCATGCCCTTCTTGGGCCAGCGTCTGAAGGAGGTGCTGCTGCACGCAGTAGACGGTATCAACGGTGGCGCTCCTGGCGGCGGTGACAAGAAAGGAGGCTGGTGGGACGCTCCCCCGTTGGTGCTATATCGAGGAATGGTCCACCCAGATTTGCCAGGTCTCATCTTTTGGGGAGCGGAGGTGAGGCGAGGCGGGGAGAGGAAGCGCATAATTCCTGCGCCTTCCGTGACCTTTTGCCCATAGCCATATGTAGCCCGCCGACAAACTTGGACTTTACACTATAGCGTTACAGAGCAACAGAAGCCCCATTACGTATTGACACGCCGTGACAATGCTGAGATGCCTGATTTCGACTGGCGGATTCGCCGTTCTACCAAGCTACCGCGCGTCATCTCTCCTTACCACCCTGGCTTGCTGCTACCTCCTTACCATTCGCCCCGCCACGCCCAACCCTCACACCCAGTCGCACATCTCCACAAGCCCCCTGGTGCGCCAGCTCCAATCCCACTGGCTGCTGGCGCACCTGACACACACGCTGCCTCCGACGGCACCGGCCGTCATGCGCGCGGACATCGCCCGACAGAAGGCCTGGCGTGCCAACACCCTGGCGCACCGCCTCATGTCGACCCATGGGTCACTCGCTCGTATCCAGGAGCACCACTATATCCAGCAGCTTCTGGCCGATTTGAACGGACTGGTCGCCTGGAGTAGGGGCGACATACTGCTGCCACAGGCATCAGCTCGGCCTCAGGCGGGAAGGGGCGTGAGCTTGGCAGGATCTGAGACGGATCCAAGCCAGCAACAGCATGTGGGCCTTGTGGCAAGGAAGGAGGGCCTGCTGCCGCGTGGAGCGCGCGAAGCTGCCAGCTCTCTTCAGCAACTACTACTGCAACGCTCCGGACGCAGCAGATGGGGGTGGCTGCTACGGCGCAACGTGGGAGCGGAGGCGGAGGGATTGGATGGCAACGGCCGCACTAGCGCAGGCGCTGCTAGCAGCGCCGCCTGCAGCAGCGCGGGCCAGGCCCTTACAGTCGCTTCCGCGTCGCTAAGACTTGCCTTAACTTCAACCGGTGATCAAGCCGGGCAGCAGGCATCCACCCCGCGAAGCCCTCGCGCGTCTCTCCCTGGTTTCCACTCCTTACGGCAGGTGGGCAGCTTGAGATGATGGCTGATGGTGCCACCGCGTTCCTATCAGTTGTTGCTCCTGTTATTGTCTCGCACGTGCGAATGGTCCTTGAGGTAGCTAGGCCAGTGCATGGCTGCATGGCCATGTGATATCCCAAGGTGACAGAGGTAGCCAATCAAGCCCTGGCTGAAAAACTGTAGAACTGAAGAACACCTTGCTATTGATGGCAAAGCAAAACCTGTAAAAAGAGGGATTGCCACAACCTTCTTTTTCAATCCGCTGTTAGTCTACACGCACACCACAGGTATCCTTTCTCCTCTCCGGTCCTCGAACTCCTCTAGTACGGGATTTCATGTGGGTATCGGCGCTTTGTTTCGCTTCCTAGCCTTCCCTCTGCACCCGTGCATACATCAAACTTCCCACCAGATCTTTGGTAAGCTGCAACCCGGCAGCGGCCAACTCAGCTGGCGCTTTCACCGCTGCAGCAGCAACGGATGCGGAGCTTACACCAGCGGCCGGGGCCTGATGGCGGTACATACGTCACCATTGGAGGCGCAGTACAGCAGCAAAGGCAGAGCCATATGCCCCGACGTGCCCTCGTGTAACAGCCCAATGGTAGAAGGGGATGGGGAACCAGAGGCAGCGAAAGCAACGACACATTTACCGCACGAAGGCCGACCCAATGTGACGCTGTGTGGATTCGAGATGCTGCTGGACGGTTCGGCCCCCCCGGATCCCAAGCTACATCACCTCGCCGCCACCAGCGCAGCAGCCACCATCCAGGGCTCCAGCACGGGTGGCTTGGCTGCTGTTGCCATTGCTGGCGGCGCCTCCGCTGGTGCCTGCTGCCTGCCGCCCAGCAGCCCTACCTGCCTGCCAAGCAGCAGCCCTACCTGCCTGCCGCCCAGCAGCCCTACCTGCCTGCCAAGCAGCAGCTCCAGCTGCTCACAGGTGCCCTGCAGCTGCCAATTAAATGGCGATGATGCAGGCAATGATGCTGGCCGTGTTCCGAGTGACCAGAAGCAGCCCCCGCATTTGCAGCAGCCGCAGCCGCAGCCGCAGCCGCAGCCGCAGCCGCAGCCGCAGCCGCAGCCGCAGCCGCAGCAACCACAAGCGGCCGCTGGCTCCCTGCCCATACAAGTGCTACGGCCCCGAGACCAGCAGTACACTCTGCGGCAGGCTACAGCCAACTCAGGGGTGGTCAGCGAGCCTTCATCGGGCGTAAGCGCGACAGGACCGGACACGGGTAGGCTTTTGAACGGCAGCGAACCCGCCAGTGCAGCTGCCGGAAGGGAGCCTTCTGAAGCTTCCTGCAGTCCCCATCCGGCGGCCATGGGAGCGGCGGTAAAGGGGTTGGAGGTGCTTGGCTCATGCGCCGCAGATCAGACAGCAAATACGGAAAAGGGGGCGGCGGCGGCCACAGCCAGCGCCTTCTCCTTCGACCAGCAGCCTGTCATCATCACTCCTGGCCGCCATCAGACCAACAGCACCTCCCCGCCGTCCTTATTACCCGCCGTGCAATCGACATGCGAATGCGCCAGCAGCAGCTGGCCTGTTAATACAAGCGATGCCGCCAGCAGCTATGACAACAACTTCATCGGCAGGAACAGCAACGACACACAGGTCCAGCCGGTAAGCCATACGGATGGCGGTTGCAGTCGTGAAGTGGAATCAGGCTGCCGGACACCTTGTGTGGGCAACACCGTCGAAACAGAGCAACGGCGCGAAAGGAACAACGCCACCGCAGCGGCTGGCCGTTGTGAATATGGCAGTAATACTCGCTGCCTCAGAGAGCCACTACTGTACGGTGCTGTCCCCCGACCTGCAGCAGAACCTTTCTCCCTGCCCCTACCACGGCTGCAGATCACTTCGCCGCGTCCACCTAGCAGCAGCGGTGTTGGTTCACCCTGGGACCTGACGTCACAGTCCCCATCCATGGCCGCTGCAATAACAATTCTTAAGCACCAGCACCAGCAGCAGCACCAGCACCAGCAGCAGCCGCCAGGCAACGGCCTTCCGCAGGAGGCGCGGAATACGATGTACAACAGCACGCCGTTGCCACTGCTATATGCCGGCTACGGCTTTCGGCGCTCTGCGATGGTTCCGGAAGAGGATGAGGTTGGCGAGGGATCCCCTTGGATTAAAGTAGGTGATGTAAGCCACCCCGCGTCACCCCCAGACGCTGCTGACCCCGCATCGACCGCCGTCTCCCCTGCCGCCAACTCCTCCGTCAATGCGCCGCGGCGATTAGGCAGGCTCTGTAATTTACTGGATGGAGCAGTATCGCAGCCACAACCGGCAGTGGAC
Source organism: Volvox carteri f. nagariensis (assembly GCF_000143455.1). Classification (NCBI taxonomy): domain Eukaryota; kingdom Viridiplantae; phylum Chlorophyta; class Chlorophyceae; order Chlamydomonadales; family Volvocaceae; genus Volvox; species Volvox carteri. Next base: position 623,109 of record NW_003307548.1, on the reverse strand, counting down.
CCCGCGGGAAAGCGAGCTGAGCGGGCCAAGGAGCGGCACATCATCACAGCAGCAGACAGCCGCAGCTGTGCCACGGCGGGGCACGGCAGCAGTAGCGACACTCCCGCTCGCTCCAGCGTCACGCGCTCGTCGTCCCCATCCTTGCGTCAACGCCACGTCAAGGAGACTCTAGGTGCCTGCGACAGAGCGGCGCCAGCTGTTGCGGTTGCTGGTGACGACTTCGCCGACGGCGCCATGGGCGTTCTAAGGACCCAGATCGCCGCGCTGCGTGCACACCTGCTGGATCCCGCCACACATCCCTTCCCGGACATTCTCCCTGAACCTCCCGGAACTGAATTTAGCTGTCGTCCCCATCCCAGCCATTACCACGGTGCTCTGCCTCGCAGCAGCCGCTATCTGCCCAATGTCAGAACAGTAGTAGCGCCAAGACGGCAAGGTTGCAGTAAGAGCAACAAGGGCGAGGCTCTGAAGTCAGCTGCAATCAGCCAAGGCCTGGCTACGTCCCCCTCGGCGGCAGCGCCTCGCCCTCTAGGACATCGAAGCATGGCCGCGTCACTGGCGACCCACCTAGGGCTGATGCAGCTGGGCCAAAAGGCTCTTGGCAGCGGACCGCAGCCATCATCACCACCATCCCTGGTGGAAAAGGGCTGCAATGGTGGTGGTGGTGGTGGTGGTGCTAGTGGTGGTGGTGGTAGTGGTGGTGGTGGTAGTGGTGGTGGTGGTAGTGGTGGTAGTGGTGGTGGTGGTGGTGGTGGTGGTAGTGGTGGTAGTGGTGGTGGTGGTGGTGGTGGTGGTGGTGGTGGTGGTGGCTGCGCCGGCGCCGTCCTCAACCCAGCGAGTTGTCCAGATCAGTCCATTCGCGGCAGGAAAGGGAGGTCAACACACGGACCTGAGCTGCGGGCACCCGCGCTGGTCGAGCAGATGCAAGTAGCAATGGCTGCCCTTGCGAGCCCAGCCGCTGCTGCCGATATCGTCCTGCCGTCAGCCGCCGTCAGCACCCCAACAAGTACGTCTCCCCCCTTCTCCTCACCCTTCAGCTGCAGCGTAGCAGTAGCAGGAACAGCAGACACGCCGTACGATGTGTACGGCGCTCACCAACCGCCACCTGCAACTAGCAGCAGCCAGGAACCGGCCCACGGCGCTGCGTCAGTTTCCCCGGGGTCAGGGCCCCCAAACAGCACCTGCCGTGATGGGCTCGCAAGGAGGAGCCTCCTCTGGGGCCTGTTCAGGCGGAGCAGCAGTCCCCTCACCGCGGCCTCCGTCGCCTCGGCCGCGATGGACAGGACTTCGGAGCCGCTGGCCCCTCCCACCAGCCCCACCGCGGTGGCAGGGACGAGCATTCGCGCAGGTGACAGCGAAAGTGCTGCTGCCGTTGCTGCTAGTGCTCGTGTTCTTGGTCGACGTCTTGGAGCCTCCCAACGCGCCAGCATTGACGCCGGTAGTTGCACGCGCTTCAACACCGCTACTAGCACAGAAGAACACGCGGCCAGTGCCGCTGCGGGAGCGCACTCGCTGCCGCTGACTAAGCTACAGCTGTACGGCGACCACGTGTTGCACGGCGGCCCGCCGGCTGAAAGTACCGAAGGAAACTGGTACAGCGACAGCTGCAGCCCCTTTGGCACGGACAACATCTACACGAGCAACAGTGGCGGCACGATGAGCCAACTGTTTGCCGTTTACCTTCGTTCCCGACCCATGGGTCACTATGGCGCCCAGCAGCGGCAGCCAGGAAACAACGACGTCACCAATGGCCAACACGGTACCGGGCTGGGGCATCCCCGTAGTAGCCAGCAGCACCCCCCGATGGACACCGGCTCCGGCGCCGGTTCCAACCTGAACAAACCGCGAAGTGGTCTCCTCCTTGGGGATACAGAGACCGGCAGTAGCTGCGGGAGCCACCGCGGACGTAGTCGGCTGAGTGCCGGTGCCGTACCATCAGGGGCTGCCATGGGGACCAGATCATCTGGCGGAGGCGGAGGCGTGATGAAGGTGCTCCGCGCCCGGGGTTCAAGCATGATGGGTGGGCCAGGTGGTGATTGCGGCGCCAGGGACAGCGGCAACGACCCATGGGGGGGACTCCTGGGGCGAGCTGCCGACGCTGCCGCCGTGCCGTACAGCAAATCGAGCCAACTCACAAAGCTGTCGCCGCCCCCTCATATCGGCTTTGACTACGGGGGTGACGCTAGTACGGCAGAATACGGTACGGCAAGGCATAAAGAGGCGAGTCAGGCCGCGGCGATGGCGGGTGTCGGCGTGCACCTGGGCGGAGATGGTTCGAGCGATTATGAGGATGATGATGGAAGCAAGGAGAGGAACTACGGAGCTGGCGGCGGCTGGTGCGGGGTTTCTTGTGGCGATGGCATTGGCAGTGCCGGCGGCGCCGCTTACGTCAGCGGTGGCATCAGCGGCGGCGGCGGCGGCCCCGCACGCGACATGCTGAAGATGCTAGAAGAGGCGAACATCACTGTCGCTGGCTCCATTTGTGCTAGGTGGGTGGGTGGGTGGGTGGGTGGGATGTGGAGGGGGGCCAGATTTGCGGTCGCGAGGATGGCTAGCTAGGGGCATGTGTGTCGATATGCTGCCGCCGCGCTACCCGCCTGCCGTCGGTACACCCCCGGGGAATGCAGGACTCACAAGACCCTCCGCGGCCCTCCAGTTCCCCCCAACAGCCGTCTACTTCTCTTTCCGTGTCCCCCTTTCGTCTAGCCGGGAACACCTTTGTGGCCTCATCCGCATCGACACCCACACACCCACACGCACACGCACACATACACGCACACGCACACGCACACGCACACGCACACGCACACGCACACGCACACGCACACGCACACGCCCTCACTCCCTGCAGGCCGGACCCAGCAGCACCGACCGAGCCCGTGGACCTGCGCACGTCATCGGCGACTCCTCACGCCTCTGCTTCGCCACCGCCGAACAGTACAAAAGATGACGACATCATCATTGCCTCTGCATCACATACGCCTAGTCTACCCGCTAATACGAGAGCTCAATTAGCTGGTGTTGCTGCTGCGGCGGCTGCTACAGCCACTTTCCTCTTCCCCCAGCAATCCTGGCAGCAGCAGCAGCAGCAGCGTGTACGGCAGACAGTCCGCAACCTTGCACACCTGGGCGCCAGCCCGGACGCCATCCCCTGCAGCAGTGCTCCGTTGCCGTACAGTAGTGGTGCGGCGGCGGCGGCGGCAGAGGCAGCGGTTGCGCCGTCGTCACCTCACCTTTCCGGTTCCAGCAGCCGGCAGCCCCCGTTGCTGCTGGCGCGGTCTGGCACGATGTCTGTAGAGGGCAGTGGACGGCTGCTGCCGGTGGTGCCCGAGCAGTTGGCGGAGGCGGAGGTGGAGGCGCGGGCGGCGGCGATGGCGCTTCCAGGTCGGCGCAGCCCGGCATGGGTTATCCGCCGCATCAGCGAGGCCAAGCAGGAGAAGCTCGTCAACGAGGTGGGTGGCTGGGTGTTGGGTGGTCACCCGCGCGGGTGACCACCCATTCAATGCACCTGGCATCAAGGAAACGCTACCCCAGAACTCCACGCGTAAAGGGAAAGGGGTACGAATGGTTTTAAAACGTCTTGAATGCCTTCGCTCCAGGCTAGATGATTAGGGCAGGCCATGCGCACCGCTCTAACTGCCTCCCCCCCACCCGCAATGCGGAGCCGTAGACGTTTAAAAGTGTAACTCAGACCATCTAATCGGCGGCAAATGTTCTGGGCAGGGGCCCCAGCGTGAAGCGTGTTCGGTGGGACCCGCCCCATAGGGTTGGCCATGTCCAGTCCGTCCGTCCGTCCGTCCGTCAGTCAGTCAGTAACGACCAAAACACAATGTTGCGTCGAGTCGGCCACCATGCCACAAGACGCGACCGCTTACAAGTGCAACCACCGACAACGAAAGAGGGTTCACGCTGGCTGCCGTACAGGAAGGGGAGGGAAGGGAAATGTAAACTGGGAGAGGAGGAAAACGCCTTCACGGGCGCCTCCGGGGCCCTTCACGGGCGCCTCCGGGGCCCTTCACGGGCGCCTCCGGGGCCCTTCACGGGCGCCTCCGGGGCCCTTCACGGGCGCCTCCGGGGCCCTTCACGGGCGCCTCCGGGGCCCTTCACGGGCGCCTCCGGGGCCCTTCACGGGCGCCTCCGGGGCCCTTCACGGGCGCCTCCGGGGCCCTTCACGGGCGCGGTCGCACACAGCAGCCCGAAAGTGAGTGTCTGCACATGCGCGCAGGCTGCACCGCTGGCGATGGCCTACACGCATACACTACCCCCCAAACATCTTTGAAGGAATCAAGACACGGTTATTATGTTGCGTTTCGCAACTCATTTGTTCCCCCCCATCACCTTACATACCCCAATTAAGCGCAATGCCGTTCACTTGATGACTTGCTTTGGTGACTTCAGGTGAGCACATGGTTGAAGGCGGCGCTGCAGCGAGGTTCTCGAGCAGCATCTATGGGCGGCGGGGCGCCGGAATGTGGTCCCGCGGACGGCGGCGGTGGCGGCGGCGGCAGCGGCGGCGACGGAGACAATTTCGGTTTCGGAAGTGAAGCGGCGGCTGGCCGATAAAGCTCCTCCCTGCCTCCCTGCCTTCCCCCCGCGCCGCCCCTTCTTAGCTGGCAGGCTGGTGTGCTGATGTGCTGCTGGGTGCGCCTGGAGCCCGCCGGATAAATGGATGGATAGATGGGTGGATGTATGGATGCGCGTGAAGTGCAAGCGAAGATGAAGATGATGATTGTGTTTTTTCCCTGGCTGACTATCCTATAATTACCAAGCATCCGCAACTGGAGGACAGCCGTGTATGTGCGTATCCATGCTGGCACGCATCATTGATCCTGTCAGGCGCCATCGCGGTGCCATCACTCACACACTCGTTCCATCAACTAGGCGCGACAGTGCACAAGATTCATATGCTCATTCGTCAATGTCGAAACTAGCTAGCTGTACATGCAGGCGCTAGGATACCCGCCAACTATTCCTGGCCTGCAGCCTGCGCGGAGGCAAATAACGCCCAGTTAATGCAGCACTGTCTGTTAAGGCATGTTGTGGCCATGACGTCCGTCAATTTATATGATATGCAAGGTGGCGGTGGCCATGGCGTTTTGGAGCCAACCAACTGCGTTTACAGTTCTTTGTTGTCTGTTGCTGCATTCCGTTGCTAAGATTTGGAGTCTCTGCTGGACACCTTATTTCCGCACATGCATTTTTTGTTAAGTTGCGACGTCTGTCGTGATGTCTGTCGCACGCACACACACACACATGCCCGCGCGGGGGGGCCACGCAAGAACTTGTGTGTCACCGTTGGTTGTTGCCCTTGCACCGAGAGGTGTTGCCGTACATGAATATGATGCCGTACATGACGTTTGCTTTTGCCTTTACAAGCTATGCAACCATGGGTACCGGAGATGCGGAACGTTGGCTGCCGTTATGGCTGCCCTTCCCGATCGCTTAATCGCCCGTCAATTCATTGCCACTTTAAAGAGGATTGGAGATTGGTTGCTCCATCCGGGGTTAGCGCTGCAGTTAGTGCTTTGCCACTCGCAGTTTATCGTGCCTAGTTGTGCCGTAAAAATGGCAGTTACCAGTATCGATTATGCTGGGCTGCGGCTGCGGCGGCTGGGGCTCCATCTCCCCAAAGGCATTGCTATACATTGATTATCGTCCTGATGATTTCGTGACGTGAAGGAAATGAAGAGCAAGTAAAATAAGAATGGAGGGGTCACCACGCCCGCATGTGCTTCATGCTGAGGCGCACGCTCGTGCATCCGTATGTATCTATGTATCTATGTATCTATGTATGTATAGCTGTATGTATGTATGCATGTATGTTACACCTTGAGCTGCGTTACCCTTCAAAGTGTAACCCTTAAAGTTATTCAAAGTTTATGCGTCCAATGCATGTCAGTCGCTTTGTCGTTTTCAAAGTCTACTTGGCCGAATTTATATACGTGTTACTTCTGCCTACATACACCAGCGATGTTAGTTATTTATTTCACATGTACGGCAGTTCTTGTCGTTGTGTTCGCGGTCGTATTTATTTAAATTCTGATAGGTCACTGAAAGCACTCGGAACAGCTGCAGGCTATACATGGGTCTGTGCGTGGTCCGAGCAGTTTTAACCACCCCCTAGGGTCATGGACGTACATAAGTATGTATGTTGTTACAGGGTGGTTAACTTCGCCAGCGGCCCCCTTTCCCGGGGCAGTCCCTGCTCTCCCCTGCTAGAGGGGCACCCTAATCCGTCACCCCATCCGACTTCAGAATGTATTCGTTGAGTTCGGCAACTCACCACCAGCATCCAACCAAATCTAGCGGATCAACGGCGCATCAACTTAGTTCCTGGTCAGCTCGCAAGTTGATATTATCACGTCCTACACCGTCCATAAGATGGGGGGCCACCTCCCATTTCATCACTCCTCAAACACCCGAGGAGCCGGCAGGCGGATTTGAACCCGGGTCGACTGGGTCAACTGGGAGCAGAAGTCAGGCCTTAACCTCTGCCAGCCGCCTGCCTAAGTATGTATGCTAGACTGGTGGCTATTGCTGAACCCTCTGTCTTTACGGATGTGTCGGGCGACTGGACGAAGCAGAATTCCAGACGGCACAAAGACGGCCGTACAATTGGGTATCGCGCAGCCGGGTGTGCCGTACCCGCTCCCGATGGTGGACGGAGCAGTGAGGTGGTGGTCAAGCCCCTTTGCTGCATGAAACCGCAACAGAAGATTGGTAGCAGGAAGGTCGTGTCGCTGAGCAACTTACTTACGCAGTGTGCGCCTGTGCGTCCAATGCCAGCGACGGTGATTGTTAGCACCGGACTTCCAATACATTTTCGAAAATGTCCTCGCCTTGGATACAACATCCACATAACCTACTCGCTGCAAACGTCTTGAAGGAAACCCTAAAACCCACAACGCAGTAAGTCGACATAAGTCACCCGCGTTGATACGCACCCAAGAGAGGGTTTCGCCTTGGCTGGCGTGTCACCCGGACTCCTCTTCTCTTCCCCCCCCTATAACACGAAACAGAGAGCCTGGGGTAAGCGTGCAGAGAACCGCACGTGCGACATGCGCAACAACACAACAAGCAAACCCCAGCTGCCCCCTCTCGCCATCAAGCTACACGGGAATATTAAGCCAAGCGTACACAACGTACGTCGAAACAGTAGAGTCATTCTCTTTACCATCCCCGCCATTTCCTCCGCGCGGGTCAGATCATTATAACACATATACCGTCAGCCAGTCTACGACCGCTGCGACCGGCGGGCGAGAAGGCAAATGGTTAAATGCAATCATTGCAAGCCGCGAATAATGTTCAAATAAAGAAATGCAGTCCAACGTCGAAACTGAAGCCAACCCAGTTGCCGCGCACCCCACCATCCTCCCCACCCCAGCGAAGCTCTGCTGCTGCTGCTGTCCAGCTACCGCAGTGCACCCAGCAGAATCAACCAGCGAGGTTGCTCGGCGATGGCTAACCCACCAAGGACGCGTATCCCTTAGTTAAAGTGAGAACAGACTGCGCTCTTTACTCGTCAGCAGCGGTAGTTCCACATCCTGACAACATCAACGGCCACTCCCACTCTCACGGCATCCCCCTCCCCCCTCCCACGACGCCAGTCAACCCCCCCGCCCCACACACATAAGCTGCTTTCCCTCATGGGCGGGGAGGGGAGGTAAGTATCGGTTCGGACCAACACTGCCCGGGCCCCCAACCCTTTCCCCCCATCCAGTTTGGCTCTCCTAATAGAGCATTAAGAGAGCGAACGTCGAGTACGCCAGCAGGCAGGGGTACATAATGATGCCCTGTGCAGTGAAAACAGGCACGGGGGGTCATAGGTGGAATGAGACGCAGAGAAGAACGAGATGCGCATGTGTGGGTATCCTGACGGACCTATAGGATTCGGGGTGTGCATGCCCCGCTAGACCCCCCAGGGGAGAGTGGTACCAGAGTACATGGCCAGCATGCAAAAGGAGGCGCAAAAGGAAGCCAAGATCGGCCCCCGAAATCCTAGAGGCGGCGGCGGATGCCTTACCCTGAGCTCCCCTAGTGGCGGACATCTCCGGGCGAAGATGCGCGATGCCGTGAGCGCCGCCCACACCGTGCAGAGCACCGCCGCCACTAGCGACAGCGGACCCCTGCGCAGTGGCACCCAAAACTACAAGTCAGCCTGGAGAAACCAACCCTTCAAAACCCCGAACCAAGATGCAAGACACACAAACGTGCGGCCCAATGAGCTCAATAGTGCTTTGGGAGGCGCTGCATTTGCTGTGCGGATATCCTTACTGCTTCGGAAGCCCGCGGCAGGAATCCGTCTGCCTGGTCTGAAACTACAAGGAGTACAAAACTTTCTGGGGCCCCTGCTGCAAAGCCACCGCAGTCAAGGGCCTATGGATGAACTGGGCCTCTGGCGAAGCGAGTGGAATGACATCAGCGGGGTGCATGTGGAATATGGCACGTGGAAATGACGGAGCTAGAAAGTGGTACTCCGATTGATCCTACACGGCTAAGTGATGCAGTGGCCGCGGGATGGAGAAGCCCTGCGCTCCGCTGCACGATACCACCCCTGTGTGACCCAAATCGCCCACTCGCCCATCTCCCCGCCGCAACCCGTGAACCCTAATGACGCCCCTTCCCTCTTTAATGCTCCTCTGCAGCTGTCGTAACGATGACGATAATATTTTGTGTGGTGCATGGCACGGGAGGTTGTGGCTACATCGCAATCCACGTGCCAGAGGTGGCAGCATGACTCGGGGGCATCCATTACCCGCGAGATAATGTCGGTTCACGTAAAAAAACACCGCGGATCAGATTATTAAAGCAACCCCCCCGTACCCACTTGGGTATGAGGATGGCCATTGCATTGTACACCACGAGTGGCAACATGCTGTAACCCACGACACAGCAGCAGCCGTACAGGTCCAGATTCTTGGCCTCAGCGCCCTCCGAGCCCACCAGCTGCCGAAGCATGAACCAGAGCATGATGGAGAAGACGACACCCCACCCTAGAGTGACACCAAAATGGAGCTTGCCCATCTGCGGGTTCGGCAGGGATGGTGCATTGAGAGCTTGCAACACGGCCCTTTGCAAGGCAGGCAGGGTGCGGGAGGGGCCATGGGGTTGAGTAAATGGGAGCTCCGCCCGGATGGCTGTCGGGTTGTCCGTCGTGAGATGAGAGTCCACTAACGCAAGTAGGGAGGAGAGGGGCAGCGAAGGGAGGCAGCTCTGTGTCTTTGTGTGGTTGGGACGGGACTGTATGCTTATGGTGAAAGAGAGGTTGAAGGGCATGATTCCAACCCTCCTCCCTTCACGGAAATATATTCGGGAGGACATGGCGGGGTCTGGTCGGTTGGACCAACGCTGACCCAGGCGGCATGTAACCCGATGTAACCCACCAGGAGTTGCAGACCAGCTAGCACAAAAACAAAGATGAGGGCTCCACCCATATCTAGATCGTCCAAATATCGTGAGTTGAACCGCCAGAGCAACACCGCGCGGGTCTTCAAAAAGATCGCCCCGATGTCAATACCAAGTTCTGCCGCAAACGGTTGAGCGAGACAGGGTTTTTCACTTACGACGACCAAGAAAAGATTATGCGTTTATGCTGACGCGGACATTATCGCACAGCTATAGGGTAACAGAGGGGGTTGTCCGGCACAAACCTTCAAGAAGCGGGGGCTCATCCTCATAGGCATTGCCGCTGGCACCCCCGTATCCAGATCCAGGTGCAGAGTACGCCCCATAGGAGCCGTATGTTGTTGCTCCACTTGAACTAAACCACTCCACACCTCCCGGTTGACCGTAAGCATTACCCTGGGGCTTCATGCCCCAATCAGCCATTTTGTTTCACGCCTATCCCGGTAACCTCGTTGCGCGTAGAAGTTGGGCCCTTCAATTGTGATGTTGCACTTAACTTTGGAGCGAAAAGTGCACACTGTAAGGCCAGGAGGAAGCAACCCGTGTAATACTTCGATGCGCTACTTAACAAAATGATAGCGGCGCTAAGAAAGGTTCTGTTGAGAGCTTCGGCAAGAAAGCTTGTGTTGTCAATCTTAAGTGCGCGATGTATGCATATCTCAAAAACCTTTAATTTTCACTGGGTGGGCGAGAATACACAACCACCCTTAGCAAAAAGCCAAGAAATTCGTTGTTAAGCCGTACCACCTGACAACGGTCATGCCAATGCTGTGCTGAGGTTACAAGCATATCTCACAACAGGTATTATAGGATCGACCTGCGTAAACATCCATGACATAAAACTAACCGGATCAGCGCGCATGCTTTTTAGGACGCCATAAACATAAACTTCTGCAAGACTAGACCACGTTATTGATGACTCCAGATGAGGCGCTTGCAGCCGTCGCCGCGACGGAAGTACCTAACAAGCCAACTGAGGCTGACCTGGAGGTGGCAGGCCTGACAACAGGTAACCTGTTGCTCTCGGGGTGCTGTGCCTTGGTTTCTGTGCGCCTCAGAAGTACAACCATGGAATGACATTAAAAAGCTTGTGTAAATCACAAATCTGTATGGTATGGTCAAAAGTCAAATTGCATGCGTCCAACGTCGGTTTTCGCGTGAGCCACGGCAGTAGCACTATCCAAAGTCTCGCGAACTTCCTGCTCGACTTCAACTTCATTCAACTTAACACCAATCTGAATCCCACAACACAGAGCCAGCCAGATCCTCACATTTACCTTCACACAAGGCTCTAGTTTCCTTACGCAAGGGCTTCCCTGCAAAGGCACATGCTGCTGCATCACGCTGAGTCCCTGTGCGCCTGTACGGGGGGATTATGGCATTTCCAAAGGGCAAGCAACGGCAGCAGAAGCGCAAACCAGCGGGAAGGCTCCTGCTTCCCGAATACATAAGCACACGTACATACATGCATACATACATACATACATACTACATACATACATACATACATACATACATACATACGTACGTACATACATACACACACGCGCAAGCGGATGGGTGTGCATTTACATTCATTAGTACTACACACCCACGTTTATTGCCTTCCGTCGCGGGCGGGGGGGTCCGGTGATGGCGACAGCGCCGCGGCCCGCCTGAGTGCCTCTCCCGTACATGGACCAAGAGGCCGGACCCGACCGCTGTGTCCACCTGTGTGCATGTCTGTCCACCTCGCCGATATCCGTCCGCCCACCACCTACCTGTTCCATCACATCTGAGCCTCTACCCCACCTACTCCCCGCGCCTCCCTGTCCTAACCACGCGGGGCCCCCCCTCCCCGCCCCGCACCTCTTTCCTCCCGGGCCCGCCTCCCCACCACCACATACACACACACACACACACACACACACGCGCGCGCACGCCGCCAGGTGTTTTGGTCCTCCTGGCGGCCTTATGGAGCCTACTGGGCCACCATCTGAGCTCCCGGTGGGGGAAAGGGGGGGAAGGAGGGGGGTGTAGCGTGTGTGTATGTGTGTTTCATGTCGGGCACGGTGAGCCGTCCGTCACCATGTGGCGGGGACTGGGCACCTGGAACAGCTGGAAGGGATGGTGGGGAGGACGCGCCTCGGGTGACGTGTGGCCCCTAGGAGCGCCTCCCCCTCCCGCACCCCCTCCGTCACACTCCCAATCCCCGGCCCTCCCTCCCTGGCTCGTACGGCACCCACACAGCGAAAGCAAGCTATTGCCTGTTGTCCCTGCTCCCCCGCCTTCCTCCTCACATTCGTACATACACACAGATTTTTACATCCCTCCGTCCCCCTCCCCCCGCCCCGCCTTTCGGCGTCCTGCTCCCCTCAGCTCCCGCTATCTGAACGAGAGCGGTACGGCATGCCTTCTGGGCCTTACCGCGGGGTTGGGTCTCCTGGCCTGGCGGGACACCTCCAACGCGGGGCTGGTGAATGAGCTGCTCCGGTTCAACAGCGCGGCCTTCTTCACGTAAGAGGGATAGGGGGGAGGGGGTGCGAGGTACAGATGCATATACAGTAGATACAGCCCAGCCCGTCTGCACACACTGCTGCAACTGCATGTCAACGACCTCAATCTTACCAGACCAGGCACGACGACTACACGACTATAAATGTCGGTCACGTGATAATGGGCCTTACTTCCGGCACCACGGGACTTCATTCATTAGGACTCACTCAGTGGGGCCAATTTCGGACTTTGGACGCCTTCCGGCAGTTCATTTTTTTCTATGTTTCTCCGCATGAATTGACGATTTTCCCCTAACTATGAGGTTTTTTCTTTTCATCAATCGTCTGTGCTTCGTCGTACCCCCGAACCACTTGACGTCCGTGTCCCCTGCCGTTGCTCTTTTCACGGATGTAACAACTGACACCGTTTTGGAGTATGCGCCCCCTTTCGCACCAGTCCCCACCCCGACCACCCGCCTTGACCCCGACCCCTACCCCATACCCGGTTTCCCCCCACACCTACATACATACATGCGCACATGCACATACACACACGCTAGCTATCTCCTCCCCCCGGTCATATTTAACGCGGGACTCTCCGTGGAGCAGCGCCTCTTCTTCAGTAACCTGCCGTCGATACTTAGGTATGTGTATGTATGTATGTATGCATGTATGACTTAGATTACACTGTGGGCCGCGAGAGCCGGGGGCCGAAGCCGAAACACAGCGCAAGGGTCGGGAGCACACAGCACAAGTCGGTTAGCCTTGTGTGCTCCCGACCTGTGTATGTATGTATGTGTTTTGGGGGACGCTCGACATTACCACCACCACCACCCAGCCATACCGACTGGCGCCCTGCTACTGCTACTGCTACTGCTGCTGTTTGGACCTCACCCTTGTGCCGCCACATCATTGCCCGTAACGCCAACCACCGGCACCCCCGGTACAACAGTTTTGGCGTACTTGGCACCTTGGTGTCGTTCGTACTGATGTCGGCTGCGTTGTACAGCCTGGGAGGCACGACATTCGGACTAGCTGCGGAGGTAAGTACGTCGTCTGTGCCTGTGTGTGTATGTGTCTATGTATGTATGTATGTATGTATATATGTACTGTGTGAATCTCTAGGAGGTGATGGGGACGCGGGTTCTTCATCCTTGGGCTCCGGTACTTTTAAGTGTCGTACAAGTAGTTACCCCCTGTCTCGCCTCTCCCGGCACACGCATACATACATACACACACGCACATACACATAACCCCCGCCTCCTGCGGCCCCCCTCTCCCCCCCGCTTAGAAGTCGCTAAGCAGTTTCGGACCTCCTAAACACGCCGGCAGCAGTTCACTCCCCCCAGAACCTCACGTCTGTTCCCCTTTACCCCCCCCCCCCCCAAGGACTGTTTGGCTCTGGGTGCGGTGTTCGCCGCCACGGACTCTGTGGCCGTGCTGGGTTTACTCGACCCCCGCACCAACCCCCAGCTCTTCAGCCTGGTGTTCGGGGAGGGTATCGTCAACGATGCCACCAGTGTCGTACTGCTGGGGGCTCTGGCGCGGATGAGTCAGCAACAGCAACAGCAGCAGCATCCTCTTCCGCCAGGAGGGAGGGGAGGAGGGCAGGGGGAGGAGGAGGGGGTGACGCTGCTGGTGCTGGTCTGGCGGTTGATGTGGAACTTCGGGTGAGTTCCCCCTCCTTTCCTCCCCCTCCCCCCTCCCCCTCCCCCCTCCCAAAAGGGGTTTGTCTCCCCAGTCAAAAGTCATTCCTGGGGAATAGCTCTCCTCTCTCCTTCCCCCCCTTTCCCCTTCCCCCTTTTCCCCTCCACCAAAAAGCTCGGTGGTGTCCTCCTCCGGGAGGTGTGTATGTGTGTGTGTGTGTGGACACGCTTTGCCGAGGTTGGGAATAACTCACAATCCCTGAAGCGTCCCCCCTCCTATTAACCCTCACCCCCACCCCAGACCCTTTTGAGCTGTTTGTTTTCATAACAGTAACTTTTGACATCATTGTTGTGCAATCCCGCTCTACCTGCCCCCCTTAACCCCTCCCCTTAACCCCCCTG
>NW_003307548.1:605161-609044 GCF_000143455.1 Volvox carteri f. nagariensis | reverse complement strand
GTTTGGGGGGTTTCTCAGCACGGAGGGTTATCATGATGATGAGGGGTGGGGGGGGGAGGGGGGGGGGGAAGGGGGGGGGAAACGATTTTCTTTTATGCCAAAACGGGGGGAGGGTGGGGGAAAAAGAGGGCAAAAAACACAATAAGAAGCGCTCATGCGGGAGCTCTAAACAACGCCAGATGTTATTCTTCCTCCCTGTTATTTCCTCCCTTCCACCCCCGACCTGGGAAAGGCATTCCGACGACCAAGCCTCCGGCGCCTGATTCGGATAAGGCCTTTTTCGCGCGCACTGCCATGCCGCAGGAGGTTGCGGTGGTTGGGCTATTGTCGTACCTGGCGTACCTGGCGGCGGAGGTACTGGGTCTGTCCGCCATCCTCTCACTCTTTTGCTGTGGGGCCACCGTCTCACACTTTGCTCTGCGGAACGGCGCCGGGGGCGGTTTCGATTACCTGGGGCCCGCCAGGGGCAACGGACACCGCGGCCTTAATAGCCTGGGAAGCAGCGGCGGCGGCGGCAGCGAGCTGCCAAGCGCTGACGTGTCATTGCACGGAGGCGGAGGCGGCGCGCCGTTGGAGGCTAACGGCGACGTCGGGTTGCGGCCGCGGTACGGGTCGTACACGCCCGTTGCGGCGGACGAAGAGGCCGACGGCGGCGGAGGCGGCGGAGGCGGCGGGGGGTTGTTATGGGTGCTGACGGCGCCTGCGAAACGCCTGGCGGCACGCGCGTTGGGCGGCAGCGGGGGCGGTTGTATGAGTCCCGCCGGGGCTACCAGCACCATCAACGCCTTCCGCAGTTTGTCGTACGTGGCTGAGGGCCTTATCTTCCTGTACCTGGGCTTGGACTGTCTGGACCCGGAGCGCTGGAAGGTGAGGTTAGGGGGGTGGGGGGGTGGGGGGGAGAAGGGGGTGCCGGGGGTGCGAGTGTGGGTTTGGATTTGGGGCCCTGCAGGAGGTTTGCAGAGAGGCGCGGGGGGACGGGCTCCGGACGGTCCGGACGGTCCGGTGGTTGCGGGACGTGTCGTACCGGGATATCAGCAAACATCATCAAAGATTTGCACTCAAGGCAGAGCGTGGCCCTCCCCCTCCCCCTCCCCCTCCCCCTCACCCTCACCCTCACCCTCACCCTCACCCTCACCCTCACCCTCACCCTGCACAGGCCTCCTATCCTTGGGAAGCGGTTTGGCTGGTGGGGGTGCTGATGTTGTTCTTACTGGTGAGGACACGCGTGTGTGTATGGGTGTGTATGTGGGGGGGGGGAGAGGAAGAGGAGTTGAGGGGGCGAATGGGTGGTGGAGGGGGCCTGTGTGCGCGTCTGTGTTCGTGTGCGCGTCACGTCACGTCTGCCTCCTCCAGCGGCCACAACGGGGGGCGGGGGGGCGAGGAAATCGTGTCAGGGTTACCCGGGCTGTTGGGGAGTCGCGTCCTTGTGTGTGTGTATGTATATGTGTTTTGGGCTAATTGGCGGTGGTGATGGTGTTATCCGGTGATATGTTGAATATGATGTGAAGGGACAGGAGCAGACACAAGCTACGTACGTACATACATACACATGCACGTATGTAAGAGGAGCCCCCCTGACGGAAAGGGCGGCCCTGCTGCCTCTGAACGCCGACTCTTAGTACAGCCCCCGCTTCCCCCCTCCCCCGTCGGTCGCGCGTTTTAGTTTGGGGGTTTGGGAGGAGCACTTGCATATCGACAGCTTTTCAGTACCAGCTCATCAGCTATTTCTCCAGGCCAGCAGCAAACTTTATATGCCAGCTTTACGACAGCACTGTTTTCCTACTTCTCCGCCGCCTTCACACCTACTTTTCTACACCTACTTCCACTTAGGGTTTGACAATACTACTTTTTCTGCTTTTTTAGTCCTGGCGGCTTAGGTAGGTAGTTCTTAGGTAGTTCTTCCGACATCTTCTTCACTTCGTCATCCCGAGGTCGCGGTCTTCACGGACGCCTTTCGGTCAGTTCTACGTTTGGTACACTCTTGCCCTGGCAGCAGCTTCAATCGTGTGTGGTTCGTCTTTCCCCCCTCCCTTCACCCCCCACCCCCCACCCACCCCCCGGTCGCTCCCCAAGGCCGCACGAGCAGCGAGTGTGATCCCCCTCAGCATGCTGCACAACCTTTACGCGCCGCGGCACCAGCGGCTTACAGGCCGGGACATGCTCGTCATCTGGTGGGTTGGGGACGTGGGGGTTTGGATTGGGGGTTTGGATTTGGATTTGGATTTTGGCGCGGGGAAGGTTGGGGAGGATTACATATGAAACATTGTGAAGCAAAAACAGCTAACGACGGTGTGTGTGGAGGGGGGGGAAACGACCAGGCTGAGGTAGGGGGGAAAGTGGGAGAGCTGTGAGGGATGGAGGGGATGAAGGGACCGAGACCGTATACCTGCTCCTTTCCTCCCCGAGACGGAGGGGAGGATACATACTCACACACATGTACTCTAGCCTTGTACCCTACCTCTGAACAAACGCACAAACACTCTTTCTCCCCCCCCCCCCACACACACACACGCGCGCTCGCACGTTCACACCGACCCACGGGTCACGCTCAGGTGGTCGGGTCTCATGCGGGGAGCCGTCTCCGTGGCGCTGGTCTACCTCAACTTCGACACACTGGACGGATCCGTACCGCCGCCGTTGGAAGATGCGATCATCGCGCCAGGGGGGCCTGCCAGTGGTGGCCGCCGCCGCCGCCGCCGCCGTGGCCGCCGGCTGCTGTACAGCATCGCCGCCGCAACCGACGACGCCGGCGGCACCGCCACCGTCCCAACAGACAACTCTGTCGTATCCTCCGCGTTTGCCGTTGCGGCCGCCCTGGCGGAGGCCGACGAGGAGAGCAATCGGCAACACGCCACCCTGATTGTTTCCACGCTTCTGGTGGTGGTGGCGAGTGTGTTGGTGGTCAGCACCCTCACCAAGCCGCTGTTGCAGGTCCGGTCTGCTGCTGGTTGAGAGAGGGGGAGGAGGGGAGGAGGAGTAAGGGATGTGAATGTGTGGGCAATCGCGGACTGATGTGGGGAGGGAAGCTGGCTCTCCCCTCCCCCCCCTCTCTGGGGCTCCCCATAGGCCGCCTTGACAGCGCCGTCTCGCCGCGCTGTGCATGTGTGTATGTGTGTCACACACACACACACACACACACACACACACACACACACACACACACACACGCGGACGGGGCCCCCAATCCCCAACCCGGCCACCCTCTTCCCTTTCCCCCCCCCCCAGGCCGCCATGGAGGCGGACCCGCGCAAGCCGCCCCTCCAGGTCGGTCACGTCCAGGGTGGGCCTCCGAAACCCTCCACACCGCCAACCCCCTTTCTTCAGATAAGAGGAATAGTACGACTGCCCGCGTGACGTGCGTACATACACTCTCTCTCTCTCTCTCTCTCTCTCTCTCTCTCTCTCTCTCTTATGCGAGCATGTTGTCGCAGCTACGGTCAATCGATGACACCGCCCTGCTGCTGAAAAGACTCTTTCCTGAAAAGCATCTCGCCACCAGCTCCGCCTCTACCACGTCTTACCTCCACCACCCCCGCCACCCCCCCCCACATCCAATTCCTAGCCACGACCGCCACTCGACTCGTCACTGGACCCACTAACCGGTGATATAGGCCCCCCGGCTGCGGTCCCCCCGCACCGCGATGAAGCAAGCTGTCACAGTACGACCTGACCCACCTCTGACGCAAGTCGCAGGTGCTCCGCGAGGCCTTATGTGACCCCTGGGTGGACGCAACCTGGCGCCTAAAGGTCGCGCTCGGCCGCTCGTACCGCCGCTGGGCGAGTACGGCAATCAGCTCTGAAGCTGCCGCTGCAGCCGCAGGCGGCGGCGGCAACGGCGGCAGGGATGCCAGGGGCACCGGGGTGGACGTGGGACCAGCTGACG
>NW_003307548.1:603786-605111 GCF_000143455.1 Volvox carteri f. nagariensis | reverse complement strand
GCTGACGGCGGCGGCGGAGGCGCCGCCGCCGCCGCCGCCGCCGCGCCGTCTGGTACCCGCCGCGCGTCTTCTTCCTCTTATGCCGCATTACTTTCCACGCCGTACACCATTCCAATGTCGAGTTTAGGTTCGGAGGGGCCCCTTGTTGGGGAGATGCCCGCTCGGGCTCAGTCAGTGCCGTACCTTGGCTGTTCCGCCGCCGCCGCCGCCGCCGCCGCCGCCGCAGGGACGGTGGCGGCAGGTGGAGGGGGGGCTTCCCCATGTGGGAGCCACAGCCCCGTGAATACGATGTACGACAGCAGAGGGCACGGTGCGTGCTGGGTTTTGAAGCCGCGCAGGGCGGGCGGCCCCGGGCTGAGTGCGGTGCTCGGAAAGGGGGGAAAAGGATTGGGGGCCGCCTCCGGGGGATGGCACTGGTTTGCCACTTCGGCACCGGCCTGGGGGACGGTGGAGCTCCCGCGGGGGGCGCTCCGCTGCGGCGGGGGCTTTTGGTGGCGGTGTGGGTACGTATTCGCCCCACTGGTCTGCATCTGCTCTCGGGTGTTTGCTGTGTCAGCTACTTCAGGGGGTTAAGGGATGGGGAGTGCCTGGTAGGGCCTGTTTAGGCAATGGATAGATAGCGGCGAAAAAAGGAGAAGGTGCGCTACAGGTCGACAAAAACACCAACAGCGTCCCCAGTCGATGGCATGCCGCTGCTGCCATGCCGCCGCTGCGCGCCGCGGCCGCCTGCCCGTGACAACATCGTCACCTCCGGCAGCACATCTGCACGACATTAATTACTATCCGCTGCTGACGTAGGTACGGGGGGCCCTGCCGGGGAGCGGTCAAGGCTGCGACTTGGCGGCGGCGGTAGTCGGTGGGCTGGAGGCGGCGGCGGCGGCGGCAGCAGCGCGGCGGCTGCTACTGCCCGCAGCGACGATTCGGAAGGAGGCCCCGACAGGCCTCGGAATGACGGCGCCGCCGCCGCCGCCGCCTCCCCACCCTCAGGCGGCGGTGGCGGTGGCGGCGGGGGATATCGCGCCAGCGGATCTGTTTGAACGTGTGTGTTTCGGCCGCCTTGCGCAGCCCCATGGTGTCATCCTGGGGGAGGAGAAGGGCGAGGGCCGAAGAGGCGAGGTGGGGAACCCAGCGGGGGTGGCAAATATCTTGACGCCATCTACGCCGTTAGTAGGGGGAGCGGAGGAGGGGGGGCGGGAGGGACCCGCAGGCTCTTCGTGCAGTGTTGGTGGCCGGAGCAGCAGCTGCACCTGCCCCCCTTCGAGCTGTCGGTTGTCCCGACCTAGCCCTGAAGCCGGTCCGGGGCCCCGAGCCGACCAGGGGGGGGG